>NC_061130.1:3917500-4231082 GCF_905220365.1 Vanessa cardui | reverse complement strand
CAAAGAACTCGACTTTCCGTCGATAGTTCAACCAAGTTAAGTAAGACTATTATAAACTTGGCACAAGTTGCAAATAAACGATCTATGCAAACTGTGCACATTGGATTATTCGAAAGCTTAGTCTAAGCAGCGATAAGTCAGCACAACCTATATTTTGCCTTTCATATTTTTTAAGACATTTTATTAGTACATTAAATTTCGTCCATAATGGATAATTTTATTTATCTAATTCTTTCTTCTTGCTTTCAAAACGGCAGATGTTTGCATTTATCAGAAGTTTTATGTAATCGGCTTTGCGCATTAATTCAATACTCTTTAGAATTAAGTGATTATCATATCATGGTAAATGGACGATGCCACCTGATGATACTTGATCATCATTAACGGTCCATTTAAATTGGTAGCGTAAAAATTAACCATTCCTTACATCGGCTTTGCGCTATAATTGGGAACTGTGATGTTTTCTTCCTTGTTCCTGTAGTTTACAACAGTACGCACTACTGCTGTTTGGCGTTATAATGTGCGTTGAGTAGTACCTACCCAGACGAGTTAGCACAAAGAGGTACCAAAAAAAATAATTGACAATCGTATTTAAAACTGAATGAAATTGGAGTATCTGTTTGTAACGCTAAGATAACCATTTAATTAAGGTCCATATAACAAAACAACATTTTGTCAGTGTTTATTCCAGCTAATCTCTGGAATGGCTGACCTTCACTGTCAGAAAGCTAATGTAATAAGGATTAACTTAGGCTAAAACAATAACTTTTTTATTAAATTCAAACGCCTACAAAAGTCGCAGGAATATCTAGTAGTCAATAAAGCAACTCTTAAGAACATGCCAAAATTGGAAACCTCTGATTTGAGAACACGATAAGTTATATAAATTATGGTATCTTTTTTCCAACGCAGTTATGTTTTAATACGACACTATACGGTGCTAAGCATTTTTTTCTATATATTCTACAATCGTAATAACTAAATAATTATACCATTGCAATCGTAATATATGAAAACATTTTAATACCATCAATAAAAATTTATTCGGGTTTCGTAAAACAATGTATTTGTCTACATTGTAGTTTATACGTATCACTATGAATCCTGTCTTTGTAACAATTTTTCATTTATTAAACTAATAATTTTAAATAAAACTCGTGTTACATCATTTTGTAATATTGTACAAGCTTATGCAAGAGATTATTAAAGAAGAAGCAGAATTAGCCGAGGACAGCAAATGTGAATCGATGAAAGATAATGGTGTCATAACAATAAATACTATACAACCAAGTGTTCATTGGAGTTTAATAAAATCAAATCGTGTTCAATGACGTAGGAACGTGATGTTGACACGTATCCGACGAAATTCCGCGATGAAGTTATCGGTGTCGAAATTGGTCATATCAGCTACGCCGGCCAATCTCAAGGGATATCAGCCAACTGCGCAGGACGTATTATAGTACACAAATGTAAGCGCTAAAACAGGCGCACTTTTTATTATCTCACTCCTCACTCAAACTCAAACTTAAACTCGAATTACTTTTTTCAACGTAGAAGCATTACACTTTCTTATTAATGGACAAATTAAACACTACCACCGGTTCGGAAAAAGGAACACCTTGACCTGAGAAGACCCGGGGAAAGCAACTCAGCGGGTCTTTTTTTCAAATTAATTAAATACATATTGTATATCAGAAACAGCCAGGAGGCGATCGTTTCATTCAGTAAAGTGTGCTATCAAACATAGACTTACCAAACATGATCCGATGATATATTCGACGTGGAATGAGTTTAGGTGTAGGACAGGATTAACGTGATTTCCAGACTCCTACTGAGACAGACAACCCTAAAAATTAGCCATTTGGCCTAGGATTTCAACTTAGGGCTATGAGATCAACAGCCTTATTTAGCAACTAGACTAGACAAGTACTCACAAATTAAAATATACATTTTGTTCGCTTCTATATTCTATGCAGAATATGATTTAAATTATCATGTTGTAAACTACCAAAAGTCCCGAATGTAAATTATAGCGAGAACCGTCAAGGAACTTAGTTACTGCACTTTTGAAACTCCTTAGAGATAATTTACAAATGATTAGTACTACAATATAATGGTGCGTTTTTATTTCTTACCTTAGTATCGTAAGCAGAATGATTTTCCTTTTTTTACACGATAGATCCTCCCAAGCACTGTCGTATGCTACAGTTGCGACATCCAGAGCCTAAAATATTTGAAATTTGATGTAATTAATATTTAGATATACTGTGTAACTAAATCCTCAGCATTTGCATGCATAAATATATTTTATATTCAGTGAAAACATTTTTTTTATTATTAGTTCTGGAGATTACACCCAATATGCAAACACACTCATTATATATATATTTTTTAAATGTTAAGATAAAAAATAAGCTTCACCGAATCAGTGACGAGTTGACCATGTCTGCAGCAGTTGTAAATATTGATGGTAGTTATAACCGAAATAAGAAAATTCTTCAAATCCTCTAGTCTACTGTTAATCTGAAAATTTGATAAAATATTAAATATCAATAAAATTACACACACATACACACACAAACAACGACACAGCAGCGACGTCGCTATCAATATATTAATAGTATATCTCTATTAATAATACAACACTACATCACTATACTACTGCATTCCATTTTAATTTTCCTTAAAAACTTCGACGTTTAAACGCAATTTTTTTTAAACCTATAGTGAACACCATACCAAGCTTTCGAGCAATCATATTGTGTCAATTGTTGTTTATTTGCCTTTTTACGAGTTGGCCCAGTGCTTAGAACGCGTGCATCTTAACCGATGATTGCGGGTTCGAACCCAGGTAAGCACCGCTGATTTATGTGCGTAATTTGTCTTTATAATTCATCTCGTGCTCAGCGGTGAAGGAAAACATCGTGAGGAAACCTGTATGTGACCATTTTCATAGAAATTCTGCCACATGTGTATTCCACCAACCCGCATTGGAACAGCGTGGTGGAATATGTTCCAAACTCCTCCTCAAAGGGAGAGGAGGCCTTTAGCCCAGCAGTGTGATTTACAGGCTTTTGTTGTTTGTTGTTGTTGTTGCCTTTTTACCTCTTATGGTTGGAATGGAGTACCTACATGGATTTTTACATGACTCGCTTTAAACACCAATACGTGTCAAAGGATGTCTCATATAAAATATTAATAAAAGATTCGAATTAAAAGTTACTAAATTTAATCAGAGCCTTTTAAATTATATTCTCATCCCCTGATGCTTCCACGGAAGTATACTATTCAATTATTTAATTATATTATAGAAAGAAAACAGATAATAGAAAATTAATCAAAACTTAATTCCCTACCGTATTCATGCTTGTAGAATAAAGATATTTTAATAAAAAAAAAGATTAAAGCAGTATATAATAATAAATGGTGTGTTAAGGCGTCGTAAAAAAAGTTGCTGAAAATGAAATTGATTTGACTTTATGTCGCATTTCCCCTTTTCCGAATAATGTACTTCTTTGTACGTTTCGAGTCGAACAGATCAGAAAATGGTTTTGTATTTAAAAAAATATATTTATCGATTTTTAAAAATTAAGAAAGAATACGCTATTTGACTGGTTTCTAAAATCCATTTTATATTATTTAGTAGAAGTTAAGGAACCAGTTTGCCGAAAAATATCATATTTAAAATTCTATATTTAAATAGCGCGCAAAAACGTACTTGGACAATATGGCGCTGCAAAGGGGTCGGTGACGTCATTTTCCTGTATTTTAATCTGTCGTACATATAGTAGAAAAGCAAGGTTTACAAGAAAGTGACTTCATCATAACCTCGGCCAATTAGGATAGTTTTGTGTCACATGTGGATTTTTGAATAAATTAAGTATTATTTTCAACTTTCTTTGGTAAATAACCATTTTTAAACTCATGATATACACTGATTATTATAATTCACAATATATTTTTCGTATTGTCAAATAGCCTATTGCAAAGAAGACCGACTTCAAACAATACATTATTTTAAAACAAATTAATTTGCACTAAAAAAAGTAATTGCGTATTTTTATACAACTTAATAATCAACTTACTTTTTCTACTCATTATTATGTTGGTACGATCTGTGTTTATGACGCAAGAAGATAGGTAGGTAACCTGCATATTATAAATCTTACTCGACAAGTATCGATGAACAACAATGGTCAAAATATTTTTTTGAGTTCTCCTAAGTAAAATGAAATGAAAAATATTAGACTACTAAAAATTCGATTTACGATTTTATATGATATATGATATAATGTAGTTACCATTACTGCTATTTTTGGAGTCGGTTTCAGCCAAGAAAATAATATACACATATAATAGTAGTATACCTAGCCAAAATAATACGAAAATACTTTAAAATTTTTGGTAGCACCGCACTCTAACCGGCCAGTAACTATTTCCGCTCTCTAAAATTAATTATTTTTTAAATCGTAACAATTTATCAAAATGAAATCAAGAATCCTCTGTTTCATCAGTAACAACATAGTAACAACTGTTGCGAATGCATTGCAATAGTTATTTACTTTTATAGCCGAACCCTCCTAGAATAACGTTGTAATACAATATATTAAAACAATACAGACACTTACATCTTACTCAAAGCAATTTGAAAAGTGACGTAACGTAAACGTCAAAATTGTTTTTAATGAAGAAATAATATTTAATCTGTATGCTATTAAAAAAAATTAAAGAAAAAAATATATCTAATAAAATAAATTACAAAATCCAAAGGTACTAAGATTTATTTTAGCTATTAATAAGACTACAATTTTTTTTTTCACATTTGACATTTCGAAATTCAAATTCAACCGTTCATTTGGTTTATTGAAATTCATTTATTACATTCCTATTCATTACTTAATTTTTCTTTAAAATGTACACGTTACCAAACCTCTATACTCACGTAAAAAAGTTTCAAGTATATAATTCTAATATAACTTACTCTTGCGGCGATGCCATAGAAACAAATTGTAACTGACAAAAACAGTACATGGATTGCGAAAATAGCGCCAAACGCATCACTCATCTCAATTAACAGGCTGAAAATTAAATTGGCATAAATCATAGAAAAAAAATCGCTTCTAACACCTACCAAAAAAAAAAGAATTTTACATTCATTCGATTACAATATAACTAGTTTATTTCGTTTAATTTTTATTTTAGGATAGCTGGTGAACTTATTTTGAGCTAGGTGATAAGGCACTTGCTAATGCAGTGTGCGACTATGGAATATGAGATTGTAAATCCCTTGTGCCTGTAATTACATTGACATACTGATCTACAATCCGGAATATAGCAATAGCAATAATACCAGTCATCTAGATAAATCAAAAGCTGTTTTCAAATTTATTTGTCATAATTCCAGAAATTTAAACTACCTATATATTTATTTTCACACTGTTCATAAAATTAGTAGTTTTGATTTTACAAACAGACATACATTTAATTTCACATTAACTATATTAGCTTCGTTAAGTGTAAACTGTAAATAAAATAAAGTGGAATAATTTATCTGAGTATAATAAGCAGAACGTAGTCGAGCGGTCAAACGCAGGTAATTCGAGATAAACTGATTAAACTCGTATAAAAACGCATGCATAATTTATAGACCCCGAAGAATAATTTTATCATTTTATTCAGTATTTTATTTGCGGTAATGTACATTCGCTCATTACAGGTATTTCAAACGCGAACGATTTATCGAAATCCACCGCAGGATAGCGTTTTCGTTGACGTCGCGATCATATATTTTGTCAATATAATTATTACGTATATTTTTTCCGCGAACACATAACATGAGCCAGTAGCCCAGTGGTTAGAACGTGAGTATCTGAACCGATGATTGCGGGTTCAAAGACAGGCAAGCACCACTGAATTTTCATGTGCTTAATTTGTGTTTAATTTATCGTGTATAACATCGTGAGGAAACCTACATGTGTCTAATTTCAACGAAATTCTGCCACGTGTAAGCTACTAAGCATTGGAGCATCGTGGTGGAATATGCTCCAAACTTCTAAAAGGGAAAAGAGGCCGTAGCTGAGCAGTAGGAAATTGACGGCATGTTGTTGTTGTTGAATTTATTTATTTTAAAATAATAATTAGAATAAACATATAAATATTTATATTTATACTGACTCAGAAAGCGCTGAATGTCGCTGAACAATTTGCTTTATTTGTAAATCCACGTCTTTTGATTTTATTACCTCTCTGAAATCTTCCTGCAGTAACATGTACAGGGTTCGTAGCTGGCTCATTGTTACTGATATAAAGAACAAACTGCAGGTAACAACATACGATATATTGAGAGCTGAAATGTTAAGATTATTGATATTATTTTATTTTTAATTATGGACATCATTTTTTACAAAAACAGGACTCTACATATTATATTAATCTTTCATACACATTACACACAGAGTTTGTTTAAATAAATTGAAAATCATAATCATGTTTAATGTGTTATTAAATCATATTTATTTAATTCTGTATGTATTTCAGGAACTTCGAAACTTTGCTGGATAATAATAATAATTTTTAACAATTCTTACAACGTATCATTCCTTTATATTCCTAAATCATGTATCATTTTAGGTTAAAATCAATGCCTCTGATTTTTCCATATTAAAAAACAACCAATGATCCATCTTTAACCAACAATTATATAAAGATGACATGTAGTTTCTTATTACACATTTCACAGACAATAATAATGATTTATTTTGAATATTCATAGCCTACTCGTACATTAGAATTGATTTACAATCTTATTCTGCGGTTAGTAGAGACAGCCCAATGATTAGAAAAAGTTAATCTTAACCGATGATTGCGGATTCAATTCATCAGTGCGTGATTCGTCTCTTGCTTGCTAGTGAAGGAAAATATCGTGAGAAAAAATACATGTGTTGGATATGAATCTGTGTATCTATTCACTAATTAGAATAGCTCTAAAATTTTCTCACTCTTTTTTATGACGTCGGACATTTTCCTAGGACGGCCAAATGGGCCACCTGATGGATGGATAATGGTGAGTGATCACCACCGCCCACAGACAATGACGCTGTTACAATGCGCCACTAATCTTGGGAACTAAGATGTTATGTTCTTTGTTCATGTACTTACACTGGCTCACTCATCTTGTAAGCCGGAACACAAATACTGAGTGCTGTTGTTTGGCAGAAGAATCTGTTCAGTGGGTGGTACCTACCCAAGGTTTGCACAAAGTGCCTAGGGTAATTTTTTCAATTGTATATAAGGCTTGTATTTATTTAAAATATATCAGTTTATATTTATCCAAATTAATTAAATATCATTTGTATACGATTCTTACCGATCATGTAATCCATTAAATAAGCGCCAGCAAATAGTAGCACATTACTTTGGTAATTAAAAGGCAATGTAAACTTGAACGGCGTGATGTATTCGACCTCCATATTCAGTAAGTATTTCTTGACCAATATTATTATCAATGGGAATGCAAAGTAAGTATTGACGAAGACTTTTACCAGTGTGCAGTAAACTGTTGGTAAAAAAATAGTCTTAATACATGCGATACGTTTATTTCTTAACGACCTGTGCCCGCGACCTTGTACGCGTTTGAATATAACAAAAAAAAAAGATTAATGTAGCCTAAATTACTCCTTATTATATCAGTTATCTGTCAGTGAAAGTCACGTCAAAATCGCTCCACCTCAAACAGACTCTCGCTTAAACTGACAGACAGACAGACCGACAAAAATTGCAAAAAAATGTTTTTTTTGGTACATGTACCGTGTGTACATACATATACATTGAGTAAAAAAGGGCTTTTTTAATATTACAAACAGACGCTCCAATTTTATTATATGAATAGATACACGGGAGGTATACCTTCATCATGACCCTGGCGACAGTTCAAAGAAAAAGAATAAAAATTTTTTATTAGTTGTTTTCCATAAGTTATATAAAGCAACTACAACTTGGGTTTTAGGGGTTCGTCAGGTGTTATGAATAAAAATTATCAATATATACTATGGAGTTCCTTAAAGTTCACGATTGCTTTATTACAAAGTTCATCAAATTCGGTTCAGTAGTTTGGCAGCAAAACTCCACACAATTATTAGAGATTTCGTCAGTTTTTACGTAAACTATTTATTTAGTCGGAATAATATAAGCTTGTTTGAGGTTTTTTTTTTTTTTTTTTTTTTTTTTATGGTATAGGTGGCAAACGAGCAGGAGGCTCACCTGATGGAAAGTGACTACCACCGCCCATGGACATCTGCAACACCAGGGGGCTTGCAGGTGCGTTGCCGGCCTTTGAGAAAGGAGTAGGCTCTTTTCTTGAAGGTTCCCATGTCGTATCGGTTCGGAAAAACCGCCGGCGACAGCTGGTTCCACAGAGTGGTTGTGCGAGGCAGAAAATGTCTAAGAAATCGCGCTGTTGTGGATTTTCGGACATCAAGATGGTGCGGGTGAAACTTAGAATTTTGACGAGATGTCCGAAGGTGAAATTCAGCAGCCGGGATTAATCCGAACAATTCCTCGGAACATTCCCCGTGAAAAATTCGGTAGAAGATGCAGAGTGATCCAACATCTCTACGCAAAGCCAAAGGATCAAGGAGATCGGAAAGGGCTTGATCGTCGATAATTCGAGCCGCTCTACGTTGGATGCGGTCAAATGGAAGGAGCTGGTACTGGGGAGCACCCGCCCAGAGGTGAGAGCAGTACTCCATGTGAGGCCGAATTTGCGCCTTGTAAAGTTTTAGGCGATGGGCCGACGTGAAGTACTGTCTCGCCTTGCTGAGCACACCGAGCTTCTTTGAAGCCAATTTGGCTTTGCCTTCCAATTGACCGCGGAACTGAACGAGGCTCGAAATATCAACGCCAAGTATTCCGATACTACCTGTAGCGGCTATCGGGATGTTCTCAAATCGTGGAGATACGACAAATGGTGTTTTTTTAGCGGTTAACGCGCAAACTTGCGTCTTTTTGGGGTTGAAATGGACTAAATTTAGCCGGCCCCAGTTCGAGACTTCGTTTAACGAAGACTCGATTTCAGACACAAGTTTGTTCCGGTTTTCTTCGACGTTTTCCCGAGAAATATTAGCGCGGCCGGTGTATAAGGTGTCAACGGTACTGTCGTCTGCATAGCAATGAATGTTCCCGATTTGCAACAAATCATTGATATGCAGAAGAAACAGAGTGGGTGATAGGACGCAGCCTTGTGGAACACCAGCATTGACGAATTTTAAGTCAGAGCATGCACCGTCGACAACGACCTTGATGCTCCGATCTGCCAAAAAGCTGGTAATCCAATTGCATAATTTCCCGGGAAGCCCATAAGAAGGAAGCTTCGAAAGAAGCGCTTTGTGCCATACGCGATCGAAGGCCTTCGCTATGTCCAAGCTGGCTGCTAATGCCTCCCCCTTGCTCTCAACTGCTTCAGCCCACCTGTGAGTAAGGTAAACTAGAAGATCACCGGCTGAGCGACCCCGACGGAAACCGTACTGGCGGTCACTAATCAGCTTATTCTCCTCTAGGTACCGCAGGAGCTGGCAGTTAATAAGGGACTCCATTATCTTGGAGAGCAAGGAGGTGATGGCTATAGGCCTATAATTGGACGGATCTGAGCGGTTGCCTTTTTTAGGGATCGGATGCACCAAAGCAGTCTTCCAGGAGTTCGGGACGACGCCTAATGCGTAGGATTGCCGGAAAAGACGCGTTAAGACCGGTGCCAACTCGGGAGCACATGTCCGTTGCACGATTGGAGGGATGCCATCGGGTCCACTCGACTTGTGAATGTCCAAGGAAAGAAGTGCTTTCCGAACTGCACTTTGCCGAAATTTAACCTCCGGCATCGTCGTATCACATCGCGGGATTGATGGAGGTGACTTTTCTTGGTCATCCAGAGTCGAGTTCGACGCGAAGAGAGACCCTAAAAGATCGGCCTTCTCCTTCGCGGTATGGGCCAATGACTCACCGTCCCTGTGCAAAGACGGAAAAGAAGGCTGACAGAAATTCCCTAGGACAGCCTTAGCGAGAGACCAGAACGCACGTGTTCCTGATGGGAAGCGCACCAGTCTCTCGCCAATTCTGCCAATGTACTTCGACTTCGCCTCAGCTATCACGTTTTTGAAGGACCTGGAGGCAGAGTTATATTCCTTTCTGAATGTGCTGGTGTTTGTATCACGAGACGCCGATGCGTTAGCCCAGTCTTGGTAGCGTTCCCATTTTCGGCGTGAAGCCGTCTTACAGAGGCGACCAAACCAGGGCTGGGACTTGCCACCAATGGGCACCGCAGAATATGGAATGAAAAGTTCCATACCCTGAAGCACCACATCGGCGACAGAGTCAGCAACAACGCTCGGATCATCCATCGAGAAACAAACTCGCCCCCATGGGTAAGATGCAAAGAAGGACCGCATCCCATCCCAATCTGCTGACTTGTAGTGCCACACGCGACGACAGCCCGCGAAACGAGGTCGTGAGTATCGTGTAACTGGCACTGTACTCCGGACGAGACAGTGGTCCGACGAGCCCAGAGGGGGATCGACGACAATCTTATAGCCGTCCGGATGCGAAGTCAGCAGAAGGTCCAACAGGGAAGGTGTATGATCCTCCACGTCCGGTATTCGCGTTGGCGAGGTGACCAGTTGTGTCAAATCATAAGCCAAAGCGAAGTCGAGAACAGATCTACCCGCATGATCAGTGGTGCGTGATCCAAGCCACTCTGTATGATGAGCATTGAAATCGCCCAGAATAATGATCTCTGCGGATGGAGTCTGCTGCAGCACGGAATCTGTAGCCAATTGGACGTGCTCAACCAGTCGGTCGGTTTCGGCATTACCGCTATGGGACCTATAAAGGCACGCGTAGATTCGCGGATGGTCGTCGCAGTCTACGCGCAGCCAGATAATTGATAGGTCCTGCCCTTCAAGGCTGCCGAGGCGTCGAGAGCAGATATCATCTCTGACGTAAACGCACACCCCAGCTCGTGGCACAAAAGTATGCTCCAATTTGTACCCGGGGTAAGAGAGAAAAGACGTATCGGCAGGAGAAGATATCTGGGTCTCGGTAAGAAAGAGCAAGGCCGGCTTCGCCGTCTCAAGGTGAAAGTGAACGGCATTCAAGTTGGAGTTGAGTCCCCTTATGTTGCAGAAGTCCACAGCGAGTGTGGTAGGGGTTGCCTTATGATGCCTGCTCCGCTTGCCCCGAACAGTGGCGAGCGCAAAATTGCCCCCCCCAGAATTCGGAGGGCAGCCTGGGCATCCCTGCTCAGGCGGTGTACGTCCTGAGCATGGATGCCCAGAGAGGGATTCTCCATCGCAGTCGCTGATGGTACCCTCCTGGGGTAATGTCACCAAATTCTGCACAACCATGTTTTGGGGGGAGAGGGATCGGGCCTCCGGAACTCTCACTTACCGGACGAAACGCGGTAGCATAGCTACCACTTCACGCCGATTTTAAGTGAGAGAGTGGTACTTCCCCGGGCGTGCCGGCCCATTCGACTGCAACCGAGAGGTATGCAGTGTGGCACTACCACTTACAAACTTCTGGTTATAGTTTCAAATTCTGGGTTGAATAAAAGGTTGTTAGTCATGTCGAATTCCCATTCAATCGGGTTATGAATGAGCAATGAGGGAACAGAGATTGACACACAGAGACTACCTAGCAACTGATATTTTTGAGGACATAAGAGCACACAGATCTTTAGTCTTTCTGATTAGTTTATTTATGGATTTAGATGACCCCTTTTCACCAAGTCACACAAAAGCCTGCTTACATCCATGAGGATGAATATGAATTAGGATGAAGTAGGAATATTTAACATTGATAAATATAAGCGGACTCGATAATATGTAACCTGATGGTAAGTATTGTCAAAGCTTAAAGAATATAAGAAATATATTGAAAATGCATCACCAACTTTGGGTACCAAAATGTTGTATACCTTTGCGCAAGCTCAAGCATCATTAAGCAAAGACAGAGTTACACTATGTCTCTGACTATTACAACAGGAATACAATAATACTACGTAGTTGTTCTTTTTTTGGCTCCATTGATATGCATTGTGTCTTTTCTTTCTCAAAACTAAATAAGGTCAACGCTATTTTTTTTTAAAAAAAAAACTACTTTTTCCTTCAAATGGTAACAATAATTTAGTGATCGCATATATGATGCCTGATCTTGACTAGGTGATATGCTTGCTCAAAGATCATGAAGAAATTTTGTTGTTTTTTTATGAAACAATATCTAAGATTATTGAAAAAAAATGATAATTCTCACCCAGAGTATAAATATCAATGTGCTTAATTTGATTTCGTTTCATCGCAATGGATTTCGCAGTTAAGCTTTCATCGTCGCGCCATTCTTCACCGAGCTTCACCACATAGTCCTTGATCCGATTTTTAATTCCACAAAAATGCAAATATAATAAGCAACCTTTAACAATGAAATATATATCAAAATATACCTTATTTCAGTATTCTTACAACTAAACCTTTCAATCGTCATTTTACACGGACAAATACCGGTAAGAAACTCTGTAGATACTCTTTTCCAACTATCAGTTGCATAGTTGCAAGATCGATCCTCACCCCTTGGGCCATCCCCATTCCTATCACAAGATACGGTTGGCGGACGAGCATATTGGCCACCTGATGTGAACCAACCAACCACCAACTAAAGTGATTTAGTTATTTATTTAAAATATACTTATTACTTACCTATCACTGTCTTATAAAATAAAAATCGAAATCTAATTGAATATGTCAGATAGTAACCTTAAATCTGAATACCCAAATTATCTACATTTTAATAAAATTTATAGATTAAAAATATAACTATTATAATAATAATTTTGTAAAAATAATTTTATATCATTGAATCTTTAAAAATCCGGTTAAACTGGTTAGATTACCGCTACCAATGCCATGATGCGGTTTCCGGATCAGGGCACCTGAAAGACTCAATTCCGAACAAAACGTTGCTACGTTATACAACGAGTGTGCGCTCACGATTCTACCCGTACGGTTGAAACTCCGGCTTACTTATTTAGGGCAAATTACAAACATGACGTCATAAAAACTGTGACCCTCACATCGAAATAAAAAATATATAACGTATAATACGTATTTATACGCACACATGCTTAATTGATTTTAAATTAAGAATATTTGCAGTTCTACAATTCTACAAGTCTATTCAGTTCAATAACTGATGCACCTGGTCGATCAGATCATACAGCGAAATATCGAGATTTATTTTGAAAACATGACAACGCGTTCATGGTTGATCTCACTAAGGTTTCAACTCTAGCGCACTATTGCCGAATTTATATCCGAATGGAAATTACAAGATTAGTTTGATAATGGATCCAAATAGATCCAATCAGAAAATTCTATATGCGGAGCCAGGCTTAGCGATGAAAGCATGAGAGTATTTCAAATTGTTTTGATTTCAAATCAAATTTTCAACAATGTTTTGATAATATAAACCTTTCGTTAAACATTTATTACGTTTTTCCGTAAACGGTTATAGTATTTTTTTTAATTTTCATATACGCATTTTTATGTATATTGCTATCCTAGTTTTATATTCTTATTTAAACTTCTAGTAATACGCACTACATATTATTTGTGCTTAGAATCATGCAAGATTTTATAAATTGATACTTCAATTATATTTCCTTAAACCACTATTTCAAATAGAAAAAAAGATTTATTCTTCCCCCTTCGATGAATAAGTGTCCGGCATACACAAGAACAATGTAAAACAATGCGGTTCCCAGCCGAGACCCAAGCATGACTGGTTATTAATACCCCTTGTAAGATTAACTGGTAACGTATGTGGAGTACTGGTGACTTGTACTGCATCAACTTGCAATAAAATTATGAGAATAAAAATAAAGTAATATTTAAAAGAAGAGCTGAGATGACCTTGTGGTTAGAAAGCGTGCATCTTAATCGATGATTTCGGGTACAAACCCAGGTAAGCACCACTGAATATTCATGTGCTTAATTTGTGTTTATAATTCATCTCGTGCTCGGCGATGAAGAAAAACATCCTGAGGAAACAGCATATCTCTAATTTCATAGAGATTATGTATGCCACATATGTATTCTACCAAGAATCATTGGAACAGCGTGGTGGAATATGTTCCAAACCCTCCACTTAATGGAAGAGGAATGCCTAATGCCTTAGCCCAGCAGTGGGTAATTTAGAGGCTGTTACTTAACTTTACTTTTAATTTACTTTTAATTTTTACTTTACGGTGACGCTGGCAGGGCCCTATTAAGTGACATAACTAATCTTTGCAATTTTATGCTATCTGGTAAGGTGATTTCATCCTTTTTACCACATCTTTATGGTGCAAGACTATGTGCCTTTAATAAAAAAGACGGAAGTATCCGTCCAATAGCAATCGGGACCACTTTTCGCCGTTTGGCATCTAAATTAGCATGTAGGCACATAGTCTCCACCCTAAAAACCAAATTTCAACCAATTCAACTCGGTTTTGGAAGCAGAGGTGGTTGTGAAGCAGCAGTACACTCTACTCGTACCTTTCTAAAAGGAAACGAGGCCGAGGTACTTCTGAAAGTTGATGTAAAGAATGCTTTTAACTCCATAGATAGAGGAACCTTGCTGAACGAAGTCTTCTCTAATTTGCCTGAAATTTACCCATACGTTTGGCAATGTTATAGTTCACCTTCCAAATTATTTTTTGGTGAAGATACAATTCATTCTAATGTAGGCGTTCAGCAAGGAGATCCATTGGGTCCTGCTCTTTTTAGCTTAGGTATTCATAGCTCCATTTCGAATTTAAAATCTAAATTAAACGTTTGGTATCTAGATGATGGAACTATAGGAGGTAAAGTAGATGACGTTATTGAAGATTTAATTAAAATTAAAGAACAATTTGATAAAATTGGTCTTAAATTGAATTTTTCAAAATGTGAAATTTTTTTTACGGACAATTTAACTCACAAAAATATTAGTTTGGCAATAGATAAATTTAATGAAATTACACTTAACATAAAAATTCTTCATAAAGATACACTTTGCCTCCTTGGTGCACCACTATTTGATGAGGGCTTAGAGCCTATTCTTAACGAAAAAATTAAAATATTTTCGGACAATTTTGACAGACTGGGCATTTTAAATTCTCATATAGCTTATACAATCTTAAAACATTGCCTATTTGTTCCAAAATTAATGTACATTCTACGTGCGAGCCCAATCTGGAAATATCCTAGTCTTACCAATCAAATCGATGCCACCCTTAAAAAAGCTTTAGAAAAAATTCTAAATTTATCTCTTGATGAATATTCTTGGACTCAAGCTACACTTCCCATTCGTTTTGGTGGCATTGGCGTGAGAAAAATATCAAGTGTTGCTCTCCCGGCCTTTCTCTCTTCTGTACATAGCATTTCAGCATTTCACCTTTGTTCAGAAATTTTAAAATCAAAATCTATAAAAATCATAAATGTTACTGAGGCGATAGAGACCTGGAAGGTAAAGTGCCCTAATGATGATATCCCTAAGGAAGTTACAAAACAAAAACTTTGGGATTCTTCATTGGTTCATGCTACACTACACAGTTTGACACAAAATTTAACAAGTGCTCAAGACCGTGCCAGGCTTCTAGCGTTATCATCTAAAGAGTCTAGTCACTGGTTGAATTCATTACCCTCTAAAAATCTTGGGACACTTTTAGATAATGAATGTTTTCGCATATCGATTGGTCTCCGACTGGGAACACCTCTGTGTTCTGAACACAGATGCCCGTGTGGAAAGGAGGTAGACTCTTTCGGTTTACATGGTCTCTCATGCCCAAGGAGTTCAGGTTGGCTTTTCCGCCACGGTTCTCTTAATGACATAATAAAAAGGGCTCTTGCCACCATCGACGTTCCTGCTCTTACTGAGCCTCGTGGAATTAATCGTGATGATGGTAAGAGACCTGATGGATTAACATTAGTTCCCTGGGAACGAGGTCGGGCCATTGTGTGGGACGCTACATGTGTTGACACGTTGGCCCCATCTCATATCCGAGAAACAATGTTAAGAGCCGGTGCCGCTTCGGAAAAAGCTGAAGCCAAAAAAATAACTAAATATTCGTGTATTATATCTAATTACTTTTTTTGTTCCATTTGCGGTCGAAACGCTTGGCCCTTGGAGTAGTGGTGCAAAAAGCTTCATCAAAAGTATAACACCTCGCCTCATTGCCTCCACTGGTGACAGGAGGGCTGGTTCGTTTTTTGCCCAGAGGATCGGAATTGAGATTCAACGGGGAAATGCTGCTAGCATTCTTGCCACCATTCCACGCGGTCAAGATTTATACAGTAACTAGTTTTAGTTCATATTTGTATATATATATTTAAGCATTTAATGTTGTTAATTCTTATGTTAATAAATAGTTAAACTTTACTTTTTTTAATATTTAAAATTGTTAGTGTAATATTTTAGCAGCTAAAATATACAGTTTCAAATCATAAGTTTTGGGAAGACTATGGAATTAGGTTAGCAGATGTGTTTTCCTATCACAAAAAGTATGGTAATCTTTCAGATCTCTTGGTGGACGAGCTGATAATAGACCAAAGCGGGTATACCAAACAATTAAATGAAATGAAATCAAAATAAACTTTATTCAAGTAGGCTACTACAATACAAGTAATAGCTTGTGCTTTTACAAGCACTTTTGAATCGTCATTTTACAATTAAGTGAACCTAACACCGTTTCGAAAAGTAGATTTTACCAAGAAGAACCGGCAAGAAACTCAATGGTTACTCTTTTTCAACATTTAAAAATTACAGTAATGTTAGTTAAATACAATTACATATGTATGTAATATATTCTGCTTGGAAGTCAACAGGTTTTAACTCCACGCTTTTTTATCATCTATAAAATCTTGTATCGAATAATATGCCTTTTAGCAATGTATTTTTTACAAATTATTTGAATTTACGAAACGGCAAAGTTAAAAATGTCTGTGGAATTTTATGAAGTAAAGCCTATGGCTATGGAATTGATTCTGCCTTAATTCGAGCTGAATATTTTTTTCAGGGATTTTAATGAAGGTTTCTCTCATATATTTCTGAAGGTTGCTAGGAGATATAAATATATAAGTCACTGACCTTCGAAACAATTGAAGCTGTAAGATAAATCAACCGCCAGTTCGATCAAATCCGTCCCTCCCAAAACTTCTTGAATCACATATTGCGAATGACTTAACGCACTGCAGATGTACAGTACAAATATCACGTAGTGTATCCTTTTAAATTTATAAACGATTTCATTTTCCTCGTCGAAAATATTAATTCCCGACCATCTGAAATAATTTAATATAGTTAGATATGGTACCAAAAATTCTTTGTTGAGCTGATTAAATTTAGACATTCTGTTAAAATCGTGGTCTTCGATTATGTAATAGCGAAGGGAAGCGCGCTTCATTTGTTTTATGGAAATAAACAAGGAGTTATGAAATTAAACAGCAAATCGTTACGTTTTATACATTCAACTTTCGATATAAACGTTTCCATGTTAAAATTCACAATATGTTGCAACGCAAATGAACGCCAAAATATCAAACCGATGTTTTAAGTACAAAATACTTACGAGACCAATAACGACAAAATAATACATTCGAATTATATTTTAATTTTGCTCTTTCATATATATACGAATGTATTATTTTAATCTTTCAGTCTACAATTAAACACTCTTTTTTATACAAACATATCGGTATTTTTAACCCATTTAAATATATGTATATATTCCTCCAATAAAGAGCAATACTCGTTATTCTTGTGTTTTAATTTGAATGGTAATCCAGTGGATGATATTATCATAGGTCTAATCAAAGTATGTTAGTTAGTCACTAGTTCTTACCGCAATATGCCAACCTAATGGTATGTTTTGATAGATATTTTGGCACTGGCTCACTCAGTTTTCAAAGCGGAAAATAAGTAAACTGCTCCTGTTACAAGAACAAAAATAGCCTGTAAAATTCCCACAGCTGGGCTAAGGCCTCTCCTTTTCAGGAGAAGGTTTGGAACATATTACACTACGCTGTTTCCTCACGATGTTTTCCTTCACCGCCGAGCACGAGACTAATTATAAACACAAATTAAGCACATGAATATTGTGTTTGTTGGTTTGAACCCGCAATCATCGCTTAAGATGCACGCGTTCTATCCACTGGGCCATTTCAGCTTTGTTCCTGTTAGTATTAGCTATAAGTTCCGAGTAGCTTTTATTTAATCTTACAATTAAAATAGAGTTCTAATTAGTTTGGTTAATCTGCCGTTGATTCAACATTTTTATTACTTATCAAATTTAAAATAAATAAAACCACATCCATTCAGAGTATTTTATTTGCTTAGTTTTAAAGCGCAACCTGTGATTATTATGACTCAATAATTTGTACGCAGACATATTTTCATTTCATATTAATCGCATGTGTCTTGCCCGACAATCATTTTAAATGTTACCTTAGCTGAAAAATTGCAGTTTTATATAAAATACTTCTTTGAATATTGTTTTTGCATTTTCATTTTTAGATGATGGTATATTTATTTTTATAAATGGACAAAGATAAATAATATTTCAAAAATATTTTTGTTCTGAATACTAAAATTGTTTAAAAATTATTGTTCTTTAAAAAAAATTACTATATGTTATTTTTTTTTGTACGATGTTTTTGTGTACAGAATATTCCGAGCTATAACATAAATAGGTACATATATATATAAATGTTTATGTGCTTCATTGATATATTTTTAAGAGGTTGAGCCGTAGACATGTAAGAAACAGCTAAAGTTAAAAACCAAACTGAAAAAATACCTCTTTCGATATATTAGATAATATTTGTTAAATTTTCACAATTCAGAATATACATTCAGTTACAGGGCAATCAATACTTGGTAAATACTGGTTACTATATAGACGACAGTAGATATTAAGAAAAATAAACTATAACAAATATTTTTGAATGTATTAAATCCCCGTATCTATGATTAATGTTTAATTTCCCTATGTAACGTACCTTTGGTTTAGAAAGCCTTTTATCCAAAGGCACGCCAGTAAAGCAACGTTTTATTCTATTTTCAAGAACTTGAAAAGCATTTAAAACAACTACCTATAACAAAGCTCTTTGCCTAGTCTTCCATACAAGGTAACGATGAGCTACGAACCTCACGTAACGTTTCATTGTTAATAGCAAAAGCAGGAAAATTAATTATGCTGTCAGTCAAAGAAATTAAAAACTGTTCTTCATAAGACACTGTCGGATATTATCAAAAGAATTCCTCTTAGTAACGATTCTGTGCAAAGAGAACAAATGAAATGGCAAAATACGATTTGACTGCTTAAATCATATGTTCTTTAATGATTTCATGAGGAGATATTAATTATATATTACCTATTTTCAATATATTGTCTACTAATATCGAATTCATTCCATTGATTTCAACAGCGTATTTGATACAAGCAGTGCCAAATGTTGATTTAGTTGTATTTGAATAAGATTCACTCAGCTATTGGGTGTCAGAAATACACACATCTGAAGATTATTTTTTAGTTTTATTAAAACTCACTAAAAACCGTTTGACATGATAGGAGAAGTTGAAGTATGAAAGTCGGATAACATTGTTTTAGTATCATGTATGATGTATGGTTAGTTCAAAAATCAAAACGTACGTTCATTAGAAAGAAAAAAAGAAATAAATTTTTATTAGGGCACAGTACATAATAAAAGAATAAGGAGTATAAAAAATTAAAATAAAAAGAAAACTACTATAACTACTCGCTAACTTAATATACAAAAAAAACAACAAAAATACAAAATAACACAATGATACTTAACGTGTCCTTAAGGTTACCATCCATACTATTCATTCATTAGCTGTGAATATGTTCGTCTTGTCCATTTTGTTTGAATGACTAGTAGAAATTCTTGGCACTCTTTGACAAAGACCATTATTTTTTTAAAAAATATTGTGATAATAATCTTATCTCGTTAGAAAATAACATCAACAACAACAACAGCCTATAAATTCCCACTGCTGGGCTAAAGGCCTCCTCTCCCTTTGAGGAGAAGGTTTGGAACATATTCCACCACGCTGTTCCAATGCGGGTTGGTAGAATACACAAGTGGCAGAATTTCTATGACATTTGTCACATGCAGGTTTGCTCACGATGTTTTCCTTCACCGCTGAGCACGAGATGTATTATAAAGACAAATTAAGCACATGAATCAGCGATGCTTGCCTGGGTTTGAACTCGCAATCATCGGTTAAGATGCACGCGTTCTAACCACTGGGCCATCTCGATAACATCGATTAGATATAATTGTTATTGCAAAATATTAATAAATATTTTGAAAAAATCTGCAGGTAATATTATTTTTAACAAACGAAATAAGCACAGGTAAACAACAACTTACCCACATTATCAGTAGTGTAAGCAAAACCGGAAGTGTAAGTTTAAGTCATATTATTAATTCTTCGTAATTGTACGAAACGACTTGAAAATATGTTCGTGAATATACTGAGTCAATATTAGATCCTGTCAAAAATAAAGATGTAGAAGAATTCAATTAAGAAGCCCAACTGTTAAAACTTATAACATGCCGAAATAACTTCAAATATAATTTGCCGTTTCTGCTAGGAGATATAGTAACTAACCCATCTTGAACCTAAAGACATACATGATAAATACCTTTATTGAAAAATGTAATTCTTAGTATTTAGTTATTTGTAATATAAAATATATTATTGAAATAAAAAATTGTCTTTAAAAATGAATACCATTTCTCAACCCGGATTGTGGACTGTAGTACTTAAGATTTTAATGGTATTCCCATTGACGTTAGGACGAATCCTATGTGCGAGACTGAATCTGAAATCAGTGCAGTGGCTAATTTACTTTCACAGAAGAGGAACAGGTCACACATTACTGGACGTGGCGATTGATTCTAAGGACATTGGAAGCTGACATTAATAAATTGTTTACACTCTAGAAGCCTCGACTTACACGTTTAATATTTCAATTCAAAAGATTATTCGGTTTTGGCTATAGTATATTTGCTTTTAGACTTTAATAGAAAAATATATATAGATAGATAAGTTTTAATAATTTATACTTAATATTATAAATGTGACAGTAACTCTGTCTGTCTGTCGGTCTTTTGACTACTAAACCAATGAAGCGAATTTCATTAAATTTGGTATGAAACAAACTTGAACTCCCAGAAAAATTATAAGCTGCTTTTTTGTCTAACATAAGACAACCACCCCTAATTCGATCGCCTTGATCGAATCTGCGAGCTACTCCTAGTATTTTAAATACCTAATATTTAAAAAGTAGAGATGGGAAATCAATTGTGTAGACAATGAAGTTCGGATAAATTAGCAACTTCATAAAGATTGATGTAGAAGATAATATAAAGAAAGTTAAAAAGTCTAATAAAATCATAAGAAAACATGGCATTCGTTCTCATAGTTATGATTATAGTGATGCAAATTTTCAATTTGTAGATCAGGTGATACGCGTAATATAGTTACGTAATACCCAGGTGGGATTTTTTTCCCCTCTAGCTCCGTAATTCAAGTAAACGGAGAAGAAATTGTAAAACATACTCACGTAGCTCATTTCCTTAGTAATGGGGTTATATTCCGCGGCACAATTTTCAATTTCCAAAACTCTTTCTGCATTATATCCGCTATTCGCGTCGGAGTAAGTTCGTTTTCAACATTCGCTCTCGACGACCCTTCTAACGAGCATCAAATTGTATTTAACTGACATAAATTTATAATTTTACTTTTGCTTTATTCGGACGGATGTTTTCGCTAATGTAATATATCATTATTTTGTTTTGCTATTGTCTTTTCTTCGTGGAATGCAGAAACTTTGCTGGTTATTGGTTAATATGAAAAACAGTAAAAGATTTTAAATATATTCACTTCCGTTTTAGGGTGTTGGTTGGATGTTATTTCTTGGAGTTCAAGTTTGCTACATAACAAATTTCATAAAATTCGGTTCATTGTTTGGTCGTGAAAGTACGACGGACAGACATTACTTTCACATTTATAATATTGATAATGTAGATATCGCATTTGAAATATTGAAATATATTTTTTATAACAATAAATAAATAAAAACATACTTGATATTCCAAATGTTCTCATACCAGAAACAAAATGAATACAAAAAAGCGCAGGGAACACAACAAAAGCATTCATGATGTTTAGATGCCGATACCGTTTCAATACTGGTGCCGACTTGTTGTAAAGAAATCTTAACAAATTTGATTTGATAGGGCTTTTAAATACTATTATCCCTTTGAAAAAGTAGTCCATTTATCATGTAAAATTAGATAGAGAATCAGCACTGTACAAAGTTATACATAACTTTCAATGTATATAAGTATTACTTGTGTGGGTTATGTAACGTACAGACAGAGTAAGAAAACCTTCGTCAATTTCAAATTCATTCCTTTATCAAGTCGTGAACTCTTAGCACCTTTTGAAAATAAACATCAAATCATTGCGACGAAATATGTCATTATTAATCAAAGGCAAAGCAGATTATCGCTCATACTTAGCACACGAAAATAGATCTTAAGGTGACGACCCTTTTCTTACTCCGACTGTACATATATACTAATGTACTCAAACACCTTCACGTCATAGGATTACATGTTGAAAATAATAATTTTTATATAAAAGCTACTTTACTTAATGAGAAAATACAGTTTACTTTCTACCTAATTTCAAAATAAAATTGTAATTTTTTGATGTGATACTTCAATTTATAAGCGCCTTGAGGTGAGAAGTAAGTAAGAAGAAGAAGAATACAAGACTTTAGAAGTGTTATATACAAGCTGTTACTACTATTACTATTTACTATACACATGATTTAAAATAATAATTTTCTCATTTTTTTTATTTTACACAATCTTTATTTATTTGTTTTCTTTAATTAGAGAACTATTATGAATAATAACAATGACCTTCAATTTCGATGTTGAAAATTTGGCTCATTTTTTATGTCTAATATTTTCGAAGAAAACGTCACTAAATCCACTTCATTCTTATTCTACACCCATTCACTGCTTAAGGAGTCGATTTGTGTAGAATCTATTGTTAGTGAATGTTAGTGAATGTTCAAATAAACATGGAATATAAGTCACAGATTTCATGTTTGCAAACTTTATCGTATGGAGAAAATTTTACCAACACTCCCTTATACAACTTTCTACTCCCTTTGGGGTTTGATTTGCTAAAATCTATCCGCAGTGAGGAGCCACGTAGCCACATCTGTCATACTCAAAGTTATTTGTGCCATTTCGTGGAGAACTAGTTATGACTTGTGTTTCGCTTGTACTTATATCCGAAAAATATATTCCAAATTTGAAAAGCAAATAGAACACAAACAATATTTTTTTTTACTGGCAACGTTGATGATGAATGCAAAAATTAACTAATCACTTTTTATAAAAAAAGGTTTCAATGCAGGTTAGGAGATACACATACATCTTATTTTTCATATAAAATATCCAGTTCGTATGATACTCGCCTTTACAACTGATATACAAATACATGAGAATCTGAAAGCGTTTACTTGAATTTGATGCGTAATCATTCGTTAAAATTAAGACAAGCGTGAACTTTACGTTTGATTGTTGCCCATCTTCTATCTTAAGTTATTTCTCTTTGGGTCAAGCTAAAGTTTGCACACATCGGCTACAACTTTTGTCGAACACAAAAGAGCAAGCTGAGTGAAACACTGAGATATAATAATAGAAGCTATATTACTGACTTTAATATTAGTTCAGTTTACACGCCTTCCCGGAATCACAAACTTGTTACCAACGCGCTTCCACTATTGAGCCTCACTGAACTGTAAAACTGATGAAATATATAATATAATTGTAGAATAATATTGAATCAGATAACTCCATAAATCGTCAATATCCGTATGCCAACTTAATCTGGTAAACAACTGGCTCTTACATCGTAGATATTTTTGTATGTATCGACTATTGTTTTTCCAAAAAAAAAAATATCATTCAAGTCCTCGACTTTAGTTTAGAACTTGGTCATTGTGATATAAAATTATATTATTTCAGAGCTAGATATATAGGAGTTACCAAATTTTTGTAAACCAAAGGGCTCACTCATATTTCTGCAATAACTAAAGGCACGAAGGACATAACATGTTAGTTCTCAAATTTGGTGTTGGCGAAGTAAGAAATGGTTAATATTTCTCACAGCGTCAAAATCTATGGGCGTTTGTGACTGCATAAAATCGGTAGCCCATTTGCCGGTCCATCTGTCTAGTTTATAAAAGGCTATACAAAAAAGAGAAAAAGTGTAAGTAATTAAAGTCATGTATAACAGAATCAAACTTTCAGAGTATTTGTAGGAGTTATTTTTATCTTATCTTATAAGTTAGTAACACACTTTAAGCGTCAATATGTGAATATTAGCGCTCTCTAGGGTTAAGGTAAGTTTTTCTGTTTTTTTTATAATACTACAATCACATTCCATATAAAACATAAATAAAAATTTTAACAAAAAGAAAAACCGACTTCAAACAAAACACTATTCTAAACAAATGAATATGCACGAAAAAGTAATAAAAATAATTGCGTATTCAACATATTTTTTAGAGTTTTCCTAAGTTAAATGTAATGAAAAATTTTAGACTACTTAAAAGTCGATTAACGATTATATCATGTAGTTATAATTATAGTTATATTTGAAGCCGGTGTCAGCCACGGTGCCCTTGCCCCAACAATCAAAAGAAAGAAGCGATACGAGCCCCTTGATTGATCCAGTATATTATTGTGTAAAAGGTAATTTGTAAAAAACATATTTGTTAAAGTATTCTCGTATTGTTTTTTGATAGATATACTGTAGGGTTTTATTGGCTGACACCGACTCCAAATATAACTATAATTATAACTACATGATATAATCGTTAATCGACTTTTAAGTAGTCTAAAATTTTTCATTACATTTAACTTAGGAAAACTCTAAAGAATATGTTGAATACGCAATTATTTTTATTACTTTTTCGTGCATATTCATTTATTTAGAATAGTGTTTTCTTTGAAGTCGGTCTTTCTTTTTGTTAAATTTTTTATTTATTTTTTGATTTTAAGTGAAGCTGATGTTGACTAACTAATTTTTTTTAATAGGGATAGATTAAGCGTTCCGTTTATATGAGTCAGAAACTAATTCGAGGACAATTTCAAAGGAAACTTGCGAATAAAGCAAAAATAGACTTTCGAAAATGCGGATTTAATACGTCACGCGGAGTAAACTACAAGGATCCCTCGAAAGAGCTGTAATCGAACTCAGCAAAAAAAATTTGAAAAAGACCAACTATATTTCGTACATCATATGACATCACATCACATACATAAAATTTTGATTAAAGATAGTAAGAAATTCTGCCCCATATCGCACCCTAACTGCGAGCCGTATAGGAGTTCCATCACTACATAGTATAAAACAAAGGCGCTTTTTCTGTCCCTATATCTTTAAATCTACGCAACGGATTTTGATGCGGTTTTTTTTAAAAGATAGTGTGATTCAAGGGGAAGGTTTGTGTATATAATACATGAACAATATAGTAAAGAAACACTGATAATTTTAGAAGTTTGCGAAGTGATGTCGTAAATAAACAAATTCTGTAGTATATTTAGTATCAGTATTGCACCCGTGCGAAGCCGGGGTGGGTAGCTAGTTGATTATAATATTCGACTATGATAATTACATAAACATAACCACATTACGGAAGGTGACTCAAATATCCAAATAACTTATAAATAAAAGATTCGACTGAGTATCGCTAACGTGCTCCTCAGAATTGTTCCGTTCCCTTCCGTTCCGTTACTTTGTCATGGATCCTGTGCTCAGAACCTTACCAAACTTTCACCAAATTACCCTTGAAATATATATTTTATAATAAAAAAAGAATTATCAAAATTGGTTAACGTGATTTTCAGTTATTCACCTATTTGTTCATATGGATACCATCATCGGAAAAAAATGGGACCCCACGGGAAGCACTACCTTTCAAACAAAAAAAAAATTATCAAAATCGGTCCACCCAGTGAAAAGTTATGAGGTAACAAACATAAAAAAAAAAATACAGACGACTTGATAACCTCCTCCTTTTGGAAGTCGGTTGAAAATGGGCTGACGATGCTTCTTGCAGAATGTAAATGTAAAACCTTGTCTGAATATTGTAATTTGAATATTATTATAAAGACCTTAACTTAAGTTATAATTGTTGCTAATCTTCAATATTCAATCTCGATATTCAACCGACTTCAAAAAGGAGGAGGTTATCAATTCGTCTGTATATTTTTTTTATATATATAGATATATATAGATATACTATAGAGTTTTCTTGGCTGACACCGGCTCCAAATATAACAATAACTATAACTACGTTATATAATCGTAAATCGACTTTTAAGTAGTCTAATATTTTTCATTTCATTTTACTTAGGAGGACTCTAAAAATATGTTGAATACGCAATTATTTTTATTACTTTTTAGTACATATTCATTAAGATAGTGTTTAGTTTGAAGTCGGTTTTTCTTTTTGTTAAAATTTTATTTATTTACTTATCAAACTCGCACGACTAAATATTACACTATTCACATACGAATTCACTGTAAAAAACCAAAATTATAAAATAAAATCCGTTTTATATTAAGTTTATTTCGTCGAACAAGTTCTAAGATTATTTGAATAAAAAGCAATAATAGAAATAAAATGAATAACAAAAAATGAGATTAATAAAAAAATTCCCAAAAACTGGAATTGTACGCGAATTTCCGTATTTTATTTGAAATTTTTTCGACTCGTGTACTTCAATAATATAAAGAGAGTATAGTATATTTTTATTAAAAGCAAAAACCGTTAAAGTGAAAAGATAAAAATCGTTCGGAAATGAATAGACAGCCCAACATTTGAATTCTTTATTACAGTATTCTATTTATTTATATAAAGCAAAATTGCTAAACTTTTATTTGATTTTTACCGGTAAATTTTGTTGAAAGCTAAAATAAAATATTGTATATCTACATTAAATTTTCAAGGGTTGAGTTTGATCACAAACATAAATAAAAGTACTCTCAGTTTAAAAAATCACGAAATTTAATTTAATCTTTTTTTAAATTTATTACTCATAATGATGGGAAAAGTTGCCGGAAGGAGAGCTGTTGGGCGCAGAAAAAAGTCTTGGCTGTGCAACATCCGAGAATGGACGGGAGTTGCGAGTGCTGCCGATCTCTTTCGCCTCGCGAAGAATAAGAAGGAATACTCCAAGCTGACTGCCAACCTTCGCTAGTCGGAGTGGCACTCGAAGAAGAAGATTACTCATAATGCTATCAGTTATTGTGATAAAAATTTCATAATTATATCTATTTACAAATAATCGAGAGCTTCCTTCAGGGTTATTTGTAAAACCGTTTTGTTATATTTATTTGATTAAATGCTTTTGACGTTTACTGTATTTTTTCTCCACAAAAATAACACCCCCTGTCAAGTAAATGTCCTGTAAATTACCCATTGCTGGGTTAAAGGCCTCCGCTTTCATTAAGAAGAGGGTTTGGAACATATTCCACCACGCTCTTCTAATGCGGGTCGGTGGAATGCACATGTGGCAGAATTTCGATGAAGTTAGACACATGCAGGTTTCCTCACGATGTTTTTCTTCACCGCTGAGCACGAGTTGAATTATAAACACAAATTAAGCACATATATAATATAGTGGTGCATGCTTGGGCTTGAAACCGAAACAAATCGAACCATCTCAGCTCATATGTCATTCAACTATTTGTTATTTTCAAATAATTGTTTCACATTTCGTCATTTGGTTTTTGTCTATAGTACATCAGGTATTGCCTGTAGCTAATATATATTTTTTTTTATTATATACAGGATTACTTGGTGTTATTGTTTGGTGAAAAACCTTAGGTGGCGCTAGTACAGGCACATAACATCTTAGCTTCCAAGGTTTGTGGCGCATTGAAGATGTTAGGAATAATTAGTTTCATGAAATACTAACGTCTTTGGGCAGGCGTGACCATTCAACATCAGCTGGCCCATTTGCCTATCTCTCCATCTTTATAATAAAATATATTAAAAGAAGATGCTCATTAAGAAATTATCTAAATTGCACAAGTATAAATTTTCATTTTCAGTCTAGGATAAAGTATTAATAAAACGATAATCACAGTTACAGAATTACCTTTCCTTAGGGAAATTGTTAATTTAATAAAATTCAATAAGAACATATTCTAAAATTTGATACTATTTTTTATATTACCTTCATATTATTTATACTACTTGTAAGAGTTTTGTCAATGAAGCATAGTAATATTTAAGTTATAAATATATATCTCGTCTTTTCCTTTAAATTAAGACTATATCATCAGTAAGCTAGAGAATGAAGTTATTTTCGGTCGCATATCATAAAAAACTAATCAAAGAAGTTTTTTCTAATTAAACTTTTTGATCAATTGTGCGAGTCAGTTTGTCTTATCGTGACTAAGTTTGGTTTTAATCTAAAAACTACGTCGCAAAAAGCGTTCTTGATTTCTCTTAAAAAACCATAGAGTTTTAAAGATAATGAGATAACGTTATAATAAAAGAAAGCATCAGTTGAGGGACGAGCATTTTTTGAAAAGAAATCACGGAAAGGAGCCTTGATAAGGAGGAAGGAAGATTTACGACTAAGTTGAAAGTTACTAAAAGTGATAAAACATCTTAATCAGTAGTTCCCAATGTTATTTTTCTTGTGGACCACTTTCAAAATTTTATTGATATTGGTGGACCCCTGCTGCTACATTTCTGCTACATTATTAAAGTCGTCAAAAAATAAAAATTGTCTCGCTTTTGAGTTCTGTCCCTATATTCCGATAGGTAAAATAAAAGCGAAAAATAGTGCGTATTTATTTGTATTTTTTTTTATGGCATTGGTGGCAAACGATCAGCAGGCTCACCTGATGGAGAGTGACTACCACCGCCCATGCACATCTGCAACACCAGGGGGCTTGCAGGTGCGTTGCCGGTATTGTATTAAAATAGTGTTTTGTTTGAAGTCGGTTTTCTTTTTTGTTAAATTTTTTTTTTATTATAAGTCTTTCGGTTTGCGTACTTCTTTTTCGTATTCAGTCATTAAAATGAGCGTCAAATTTCATCGTGTTTCGTTATTCTATTAATTGTTCTTATTATAGGTATAGCGAGAACTTAAAGAAACAATGTCGTAATCATAATGAGTCGAGATGGCCCAGTGGTTAGAACGCGTGCATCTTAACCGATGATTGCGGGTTCAAACCCAGGCGAGCACCGCTTATTCATGTGCTTAATTTGTCTTTATAATTCGTCTCGTGCTCAGCAGTGAAGGAAAACATCGTAAAGAAACCTGCATGTGACAAATTTCATAGAAATTCTGTCACATGTGTATTCCACCAACCCGCATTGGAACAGCGTGGTGGAATATGTTCCAAACCTTCTCCTCAAAGGGAGAGGAGGCCTTTAGCCCAGCAGTGGGAATTTACAGGCTGTTTTTGTTTTGTTGTTCAATCATAATGACTCCTAAATGTATATAATGGCATTAAAAGTGAATGCTTATCCAAAAACCTTGTGGCTAAAAGAACTGGCACAAAGAGTCGTAAAACGAAAATACTGGCAAAAGTTTCAAAACTCACATCGAAACATAAATACTTGAATGAACAGATCTATTATAAAAAAAAACCCCGATTCTATGTTTCTAAGTTTTATATTTGTGTTTAAGAAATAATATTAAGCTTTCATTATTTTATAATTAATGTTTATTCGAATTGATTCTTAATTTTGCTAATGGATCTTAGGATCTGTGCAAATATTAACAGGTATAGGTTAGACATTAATAACAAAATAAGGAGTCTTTTTTATTCAAAAATTAAAATAAACTTTATTCAAGTAGGCTTTTACAAGCACTTTTAAATCGTCATTTTACAATTAAGTGAAGCTACCACCGGTTCATAAAGTAGATCCTACCGAGAAGAACCGGAAAGAAAATCAGTAGTTACTCTTTTTCAACATTTAAAAAATACAAAGTCATGTTAGTTAATACAATTATTTAAATTAATATATCCTGCTTGGAAGTCAACAAACATTAATGTAAATACCTAATAGAAACATATTTTTGTCATTTGTTTTAACGCCTACTAATAATAACAAAAAAATGATAAATAACACTACATATACTTCACATATTGATAAACTAATTAGTCGTATTAAAATAAATAATTAAAGAAATTGCAAACAAAACAGAGCTACTAGGGATTTTACCTACGCTTCCTGTAATTAGAAAGTAAGGTGTCTATAAAAAAAGATTATTTAATGGAAACTTTTGAAAGTTTTACTGTTTTTAAATTTGATAATTAACGTTCATAATTTAAATTGAATTTTCATATTATTATAATTTTTTTTATTTTTTATTTTAAGGAATAGGTTGGCGGACGAGCATATGAGCCACCTGATGGTATATGGCATCATCACCCATAGACAATGACGCTGTAAGAAATATTAACTATTCCTTACATCGTCAATGCGCCACCAACCTTGGGAACTAAGATGCTGGCTCACTCACCCTTTAAACCGGAACACAAAAATACTGCGTATTGTTGTTTAGCGTTAGAATATTTGAAGAGTGGGTGGTATTTACCCAGGTGGGCTTGCACAAAGCACTACCACCAAGTAATATTTAAATTAAATATTTGCATTAAAGAGCGAATATGAACTAAACGCAGCGAATGCATTTTAACGCACCACATTTGACGTAGGTACGTGACGTACTTTAACAATTTCGATCCTCGGGACACACTATAGTTAATATTACCCATACGATGCGCGATGACGTTTCGACGCCGGATCACACACACGCTTTGGTGAGCATATTTACAGACAGACGCAAACGGGAGAGTAGTGGAGATCGCTTCGCTAATTAAAATCATGTTGAATAAATGATTTTAAATCAAACCGTATTCGAACATTGAAATAAAACTAGTTATAACGGATTTGAATCGCGTATATTAATTATTTTTAACATCCCAACACCAACAACTAACACGGGTAGACGTGGACACGGGTAGTCTACCCACTAACTAGTTTTAATTCAATGTGTAATAATCGCGATAATTTAAGACAACATCACGTATTCGAACACTCACGAAATCAATACTTAAGTTGATACGGCTAACGAATGCCACAATCAAGACTCTGTCTAGAATTATTATTGTTAATTTAATAAGACTAAAATTAATTAAATAAATAAATAAATATTGGACAACATCACATATGTTACTCTGATCGCAACGTAAGTAGCTAAAGCACTTGAGTTATGGAAAATCAGAAGCAATATCACAACAACAACCAACACAAGATAGAAAACTAATGAACTTTTTCTACATCGACCGAGAATCGAAGCCTCAGGCGTGCGTATCCACTAAAATCGGTGTTCTACTCGACCACGGGAGTCGAATTATTTTGGTATATTAAAAGAACTCTTGGCCCCAATGGCGTTTCTGCTCTTACTGAGCCTCGTTGAATTAGCCGTGATGATGGTAAGAGACCTGATCGACTGACATTGGTTCCCGGGAAATGAGAACGGGCCCATGTGTGGGAGTCACATCCGATAGTGTTAAGAGCCGATGTCGCTATGGAAAAAGATGAAGCGAAAAAAGGATGCAAGTATTTGTGTCTTATTCTCAATTTTGTTTTTGTCGTATTCACTGTTAAACACTTGGAGTAGTAGTGCAAAAAGCTTCATTAAAAGTATAAGACCTCGCCTTCTTGACTTCACTGGTAACAGGAAGGCTAGTTCGTTTTTTACCCAGAGGATCGGAATTGCGATTCAACGGGGAAATGCTGTTAGCATTCTTGCCACCATTACACGCGTTCAAGATTTATGCAGTAACTATTTATAGCCCATATTAGTATATATTTAAGGACTTGATGCCAATAATTCTTTTGTAAAAAAAGTTACCATGTAATTATCGAATTTTTGTTTTGTGACGATAAAGTTTATATTGGAAGATGTATGTCATAAGTGAATTAATTAAGGAATTTAAGAAGCTGACCCAGGTTATTTATCTTGAATTATCTGTGTAATAAATTTAAAAAAATAAGTTATTTACGTATGCGATAAGTGTTTGCTATTGATCATGCTACACTCAGCCTTGTATCATAATATAAATGTTTCTTTATATTTAATTTCATTATATACATTTGGATCTAATAAATTATAAATGTTGAAGGACCTCTGTACATCTGCTCGTTACTCTTTCATATAGTGGAATATGTTTCAAACCTTCTTCTCAGCGGGAGGCCTTTTTTTTTTTTTTTTTACGCATTACGCGCTTCCCCCACTTGATGGAAAGTGGGGGGGTGTGTGGGACTCCCCGGAGCCCTGGACGCCGAGTGCGCCCAAGTACGCCGGGTTTACCCACTAAAAAACCAGCGGTACCCTCTGCGTCTTTCGATGGACGCCACGGGATCGCTTACGCATGCTACCGTGACGCCCTGACGGTCGGCCCACCTATGCGGGCCTCTTACACCTAGGGGTGATTCCCGGGGTACTGGGACCCCCCTAGTCCCTGCGGCGCCTATTGAGGCGGTGGGAGAAGGTGCGCGTAGCGCCTTTTCCTCCTCCCCGGTCGTCTTCTGCGGAGCGAGTCAGCGGCGGCACTCTCTTCCCGCTCCCGCTCCGCGGCTTCCTTCTGCGACATGACACTTTCGCAGAAGGAGCGCATCTCCGACCAGCACATCTCGCTAGCGAGCATGGCGTTGATGATGCTCGGCAGCGAAAGGTCTCCGCCCATAGTCGCCGCAAGGGTGTGCCTCTGGGGCCCCCACGCAGCACACTCGTACAGGGTGTGGTACGCCGTATCCACTGGCGCACCACACTCGTGGCAGGAGGGTGTCTCCTCCCGCCGCGCTATCCCGTGCAGGTACTTACCGAAGCATCCGTGTCCAGTAAGTACCTGCGTCATTCTGTACGACAGTGTGCCGTGCTTCCTCTCGACCCAGCGACTCAAGTGGGGACGGATCGCCTCCACTGTCGCTAGGCCCGCCGTGGGTGATCCCAGATCTTCCTGCCATCGGACGATCAGGGCTTGCTGGGCTAGAGCCCTGATCCGCCCGATCTCCGCCGACCCTGGACGTTCGCCGCGGTCCCTCGCCTCGACCCGGAACCGGTACACTTCCGCGAGCACCTCAGCCTGGAGCTCCCAGGGCGGATCGCCCGCGAGAAGTGTCGCCGCAGTCCACGACACCGTACGGTAACCTCTGATGAGTCTCACCGCTATGACCCTCTGCGGCTTGCGCAGCAGGGCCCGATTTTTAGTGGTGAGGGCATCTATCCAGATCGGGGCACCGTACAGCGCCATCGACCTCACTACGCCGGAATAGAGACGCCGGCATAGTGACCCCGGCCCCCCCACATTCGGAAGGAGGCGACCAAGAGCGGCGGCGGCGTTGATGAGCCTCGGGCCGAGATGGATAAAATGCTGCCCGAAGCTCCATCGACCGTCCAGGATCAGGCCCAGATACTTCATCTGGGCCTGCACCTTGATCACCATCCCGTGGACGGTGATACTCGCACCTCGTGGGGGTCCTTTCCGTGGACCGTGGAAGAGGAGGGTCTCCGTTTTGGATATGGAGACCCTCAAGCCCAGCATTTCCATGCGGTCCACGGTGAGAGCCGTTCCGACTTCGGCGAGGCGAGCCGCCTCCCGGAAGTCCCGCCCAATCGCCGTGACGAGGGTGTCGTCAGCGTAACACAACACCCCCATCCCGGGAAGGACGGGAGCCCGCAGGAGCCAGTCGAAACCGACATTCCACAGAATTGGGCCGAGAACCGACCCCTGTGGAACGCCGCAGCTCACTCGATGCCGGATGAGCCTCCCATCGACCCCCGCCCAGAGGATCTCCCTGTCCTGGAGGTACGCCTCCAACAGCCTCCTGAGATAGGACGGCACCTCATGATATCGAAGTACCTCCCGTATAGTCTCAAAGGGGAGACTGTTGAAGGCGTTAGCCACGTCGAGCGAAACCGCCAAGACGACTTGCCCCTGGGCCACCGCTTCCGTCGTCCGAGTCTTCAGGGCGTCCAAGGCGTCGACCGTCGACCGGCCTGCCCTGAACCCGTACTGAGCCGGCGAGAGACCCGGACCGACCTCCTCGAGGTGCTGAACGAGACGGGCTGCGAGGATCTTCTCGAAGAGTTTTCCAGTCTCGTTCAGCAGCACGATTGGCCTGTATGCCGAAGGGGAATCTAACGGCCGACCTTCCTTCGGCAACAGGACCAATTTCCCTTCTTTCCAAGGCTTCGGAAACTGCCCACTGCACAGACACTCGTCGAACAGCTCCCGAAGCCTTGCACCTAGGTATTCCAGGGCGTCGCATAGAACACGCCCAGGAACCCCGTCCGGACCCCGCGCCGTCTTCTTGGCCTTCAAGCGACCGAGGGCCATCTCCATTTCCCGCTCCGTGATCAATGGTAAAGCCACTGTGTCTTCGGTCACGGAGCTGGGGGCCATCTGTGGAGGGACATGCTCGCCTGGGTGGGGAAAAAGTTCCCCGACCAGGCGCAGAAGGAGTTCCGGCGGCAGCGTCTCGGTGAGAGGGGCGCCTTGGGTGCGGAACTTCCCGCGCACACCGCGGTACGGACGCCCCCACGGGTCTCGATTGAGACCCGCCAGAAGCTCCTCCCTGGCCTCCTCTTTAGCCTTCCTTATCGCCAGCTGCAGATCTTTTTTCAACTGGCGATAAATGTCTAGCAACTGTCCCTCCAGATCCGTGTCGAGGCCGTTGCGCCTTCGACAGCGGACATAGGCCCTCCGCGCCCGGCAGCACGTCGCCCGAAGGTCGGCGATTTCGGGCGACCACCAGTAGACCTGCCGGCGCTTTACTCTGCGCCGAACCGACATGCCCGACAAGCCGAGGCATGGCCGCATCACAGATCTTCTTGAGTGAACTGCGCATGCGGCCCGCCAGCTCCTCTGCGTTTCGCCCTCCCTCCTCCCTGCGGAACCCCACCGCTGCACGATGGCGGCCTCCTTGACCAGCTCTCGATCGACCTGGCCGAGAGACCATCTCGGCAGCGTGGTCGGCACCCTCTGGGGTTCCGCCGGCCTGCGAGAGGTGGAGATCTCGAATCGGATGTAGCGGTGATCCGATAGAGTCTCCGCCTCCTCCTCTACTCTCCAGTTCCGCACTATGCGAGCCACCACAGGGGTGGCGAAAGATACGTCCACCACGGAACCCCCCTGTTGGCGAACGCAGGTGTGAACCTGCCCCCTGTTGAGAAGGGACAGGTTGGAGAGCAGGGCCCACACTTGAACGGCCCTCCCTCGCGGATTCGTAGCGGGGTTGCCCCAGGCACGCGACTTCGCGTTTAAGTCACCGAGAACCAGTGTCGGTTTCGGCGACTGCCTGGCCACCGCAGCTCTGACAAAGCCGAGATATGTCTCGAACTCAGCCAGGCTGCGGTTAGGGGAGAAGTACGTACCGACGATGGCGTACTTCCCCCACCCCACCACTACGTAGCCCGAGCCCCTCTCGATGAGTGAGAGGGGGGGGCCCGTTCCACTCCTCGCGAGGACCGCCACGGTGCCGTCCACGTCCCCTACCCAATGAGTTAAGGGAGGTACGTAATAGGGCTCGCAGGCCACAGCCAGGTCAATCCCCCACTCCGCCATGGACTGCAGCAGTAGATCCTGAGCCCCGGCGCAGTGGTTGAGATTAGTCTGAAGGAAGCTGAAGTCGGCACTCATGTTGACATTGCAGCTTCCTCCTCGGCCTGGCGCCGTCCGACGTTGTTGGTGGTCTGGGTAGCGAGGACCACCTTACCTTTCGTGATGGGGGGGTTACATTCTTTCGACCCCATCACGTGCCCGGAGGGCTTCCCGGCTTCTGCGCACACCGCGCAGCGCAGGTTCCCGGTGCATTCAGCCGATTTATGACCTTCAACGCCGCACCGGAAGCAAAGGTTACCTCGATCCGCATTGAATGGGCATAATATCCTAGTATGGCCAAGGCCCATGCACTTGTAGCAGCGCAAAGGGCGCTGCTCTAGCACGCATACCCTGGCCGAGCTCCACCCAACCAAGAGACGACCGGCGTCAGACAGTTTCTTTGCCGCAGCTATTGGACATGCCACGCGGACCATACCCATGTAACCGGGCCCACGTGCAATCTCTCCACATCTTAGGTCTTCAGGGGCACAATTCCCCTCGCGGGCGACTGCGGCGATAATCTTATCTTTGGTGACGGAGTCATCTAGCCCCGTCACCTTAATGTCCACTTTTTTTACGGGATGAACGACGCTGGCCACCCCATCCAACACTGTGCGGAGCTTATCGGCTAGTTTTTCGGCCTGGTCCGACTGTGCTCTCGGCAGCTCCAGCACCCTGGCTCCCGTCGCGGAGCGTCGGACTTTTAACCCTCCATTGATGCCGAGTTCTTGCAGTTTAATGCCTTGCTCAGCGCGCTCCAAGACCTGAGCATATGTGACACCTTTCTGCTCCGCTTCTGGCTGCAGCGTAACCACTACTGCAGCTGTACGAGGAGCAGTCAGCTTAGGCTTGGCCGCTTGAGGTGTCTTAAGCACCGTGTTCGCCACCGTGGCATTTGTTCCAGCCGGAGAGTGAGCCTGTTTCCCCTTCTTCCCCTTTTTAACTACAGTGGACCAGGACATTTCCTGGACCACCTGAGGTGGAATTGTCTCCGACACGAGCGAGGCGCTTGAACAGCCAGCAACAGGTGCCGGTGGGGCAGCTGATGGAACCCGCTTAGGTAGGGGTGCAGAAGTCAACGGTGGAGCCGAATTGACTGCCTGCGCTCGGGACACAGCAATTTGCTGTGCTGATTCCCGCCTCTTATCAGCAGCTAATGGTGGGCGCTGTATTTTAGCCGGAGGAAGGCGTTCCTCCAATTCGGCAAATCGGGCGTTGATCATAACGCCTATCGACGATATAATTGAGGCTTTTATATTATCCACCGCCCGAGCATCGTGTGCAGAGCTGGTGGATGCCTCATTGACCACAGCGACCTTGGACCGCATCTCCGCAAAATCGCGACGGTGAGCCTTCACCTCGGCCTTGAGGCTGTCTACCTCTTTGCGCAGGCGTCCGTTATCAGCGCGGAGCTTTCGAGTCTCCTCGGCTTCCGTCCGAGACGCTAAGGCATCTACAATGGCCTGTAGTGCAGCCGCCGACTCCCTCAGCTTTTTGCCAAATCCTCCTTTTAAATTGGAGGACTTTTGTGCCACCTCCAAAATGAGGGCTGCGCTTCGACCAGCCTGTGCGCGAAGTTCCTCGGCGCCCATTTTTGTGGGATCCTTGGTGTGGACATCCGAGGAAGAAGATTCCTCGGAGTCCAAAACAGCCTGAGGAGGTTCCTTTCGAAACGCTCGACTACGAAGCGATCGTTCGAAGGCCTCCTCTCTAGCCTCACTGGCCTTGGCCTTCAGCTCAGCCTTAGCCCGAGCAAGACCACTTCCACGACCTTTAGTAGTTTTGCCGCGAATAGCAGGCTTGCTTTTTGCAGCCATCCTCATCTCCGTCTCCGTATCGGAATCGGAGTTAAAAATAACGAGGCCCTCATATGGCCTTTTTCGGCGAATTAGGGCATCGGACGATAATTCAGTATCGACTTCCATCGCCAAGAACAAACAACATAAAAAACAACGAAACAAACAATATATGTATTTATATCAATATAAATGCATAAATCTGTAACAATAAATATGATCTAAAAAGACCACTTAACAACAACAAAACCAATCCGTAAGCAAAACAAGTGTCCGATAAACAAAGCAAATAGTCGAGATGTGACGTCAGAGATAACGAAAACCAGTTTTCAAGCCAGATGTCGTTTAAATTCCTCAAGTCGTAATATTTAATCGCAATATTCAACACAACCTCCGTCTAAGACGTCCGAACGTTGAATCTCAGCGGGAGGCCTTAGCCCAGCAGTGGGAAATTTACAAGCTGTTGTTGTTGTTGTTACTCTTACATGGCCAAAGTATAGAATTCAAAAAACAAAGGACATGTGCTTTAATGTCTTACAACGGACGACCATCATTAAAACGTGAGCAAAGCCTTAAATATATATAGTAGTCTAATAATAGCATACCATATAAATTCATTTTTGTATTTGTTTTTAATTTCTGTATTTACGCAAAAACTATGAATGCAATATTGATTTCATATGTTCAAAGCTTCAATATGTAGAACACAATGTATTTGTATATTGCATATTTTTTTAATATAACAGATTGTGTGAAATTGTTTTCGAAGCGAACGAAAAAAATTTAAACTTTTACATGAAAACTCATCAAGAAGAATTTTCAAAATATCTATCGAAAAATCACTACAACTCATTTATAATACATACATTTTTATTTTTACAATAATTGGAAAACAAAACTTTTTTGTTTTCATTACGTAGTATTTCTATAGTTCGTTATCAGTCTGAAATGTTACATATTTAGCGTATAGGATTAAAAAAGAAAACAAAAAAACTTCCAAATTTATCTTAACATAAAAAAATCAACAAATCATAAATATTGAAGAAAACTACTAACTCAGTTAAGCTAACAAGCTCAAAATAAAACACAATGCATACTTTAATAATATACAAGTCGCGCCAATATCGAAATAAATATTAATGGCGGCTTAATTCAGTTTCGCGCGCTTTTGTTTTTTTTTTTATTTGTTCCAGCCAGTTTTATGGATAAAGGAATCTCTTAAGTATATAATTAAAAATCCTAAAAACACTGTAATTTATGTTTCATTGTTAATAAAGAAATTAAATAAAACGAAGTATGGCAGAGCGATCGCTTGACCCGATACTTATTGTAACTTATTATTAATATTTATTTCTATAAATTCATTGTTGAAAAATACATGTCTTAGAGAAAAAAAACGAAAATTTACTCAAACGAAATTTAGATATATATTATAGCCGATTAAAAGTATTTACGTATTAAATTGTAATATTTTTATAGTATTAGTCATGTATTAGTAGGTATATAGTAGGCATGTATTAGTCTGAAGTATAAATTAAATAAAAGAAACCATAGAAATCTTCAAGAAGTTCATCTTAGTGTATTTTTAAATATTTTTTCAATACATAATAAGTATATATTATCAGCTATCATGAATCAAAGTAAGTTATCCATGTTTATTCTGGATCGAACTCAACGTAACAGCTGTTTTCAAATGTTGTGTTAAACAAGTTTATTCTAAACATTTTGGCTAAATAATATTACCTACAGCAACGAAACAGATAAATAATAATAATATATCGATAGCAAAAAACTGGTTAAGTGGGAGTAGGACTTACGCAAGTTAGGTTCCGTACCGTTTATCTAAAAAATGGCAAATAAAACGTTTGTAGTAAATCCCCTTAAACGTTTATTTTATGTATATTTTTTAGTGTTTGTTGTTATAACGACAATAAAAATACATTATCTATGAATATTCAACTGTCTAACTATCATAGCTCGTGAGATACTGATAGTCGAACATTGGACTATTAGTAGTAGGGCCCCGTTTTTCCCTTTGGGTTCGGAACCTTGAAAAAGGTTTCGAATAATGAATGAAAAAAGATCATTCATCATACGTTCCAAAGACCAGATCAACATACGAGTACGTGTTTATTCTTTTTTTGAAATCGAATGCGTTCTATTTAAGTGAAGGAAAAATCCTCTTTGCTGCAATGGTTGATACTCTGTTTTCGTTCACTTTCGATTGAAGCTTTTTTCAAACCTATCAATCCTATCTAAACGTGGCTGAGTTACTCGGCTCTTCTCTTTAGAATCTATTCAGAACCGGTGGTAACTAAAAATCTGCTATATATTTCAGCAAAGCAGGCAATAGGAACTGTTGCGGTATTTTTTGGTAGGTTTTCAAATCCTGGAGTTTAACTTGGGACGATATAACAGGAGTTACTAGTAGTCAACCAGCCCCGACTTCGCACACACAATTCTTCAACTATTCTTTACTATATTTTTCTTGTACCTATTATAGATATAGACTTTCCTCTTCAATAACTATGTTTTAAAAAAAACCGCATCAAAATCCGTTCCGTTGCATACATAGGGATAGAGAAAGCGACTTGCTTTTATATTATGTAGTGATGTTTGTATTTATTTAAAGGTTAAAAGGGAAACCGAAACAGATGGCTAGTTTATTATATAATATGCATAGGCGTTATCGATTTGTGTGATCGTTATGAATAAATTTAGTAATCCGGACCAGAAGCTATTATCTAGCGATCACGTCGATTTGAATACTTAATCAGGAGTCAAATAGTGTTAATATGATATACAGATTATACATTTTTCCGTACAGGAATAAACGAATGTTTAGAAATTTACTTGGTGGTAGGGCTTTGTGCAAGTCCGTCTGGGTAAGTACCACCCACTCATCAGTTATTCTACCGCCAAATAACAGTACTCAGTATTGTTGTGTACTGGTTTGAACGGTGAGTGAGTCAGTGTAACTACTACTAATACTACAAGGGACATAACATCTTAGTTTCCAAGATTGTGGCACTTTGATGATGTAAGAAATAGTTAATATTTCTTAAAGTTTCGTTGTCGATGGGTGATGGTGACCACTTACCATTTAAGTGGCCTACAATCTCATCCGCCAACCTATACCATAAAAAATAAGGTCTTCAAAATTTCTAGATTTTTATTCTTTTTCGTTGTACGTAAATAAAAAAGCGTTAAATGGAATAAATAAAGAAACAGATATTGCTGTTTTTGTTTATTTACATTTGCCGCGTATCGTATACTGAAAGTTATTTTTCCATATTTGAAATAAGTAACGTTTTATATTACTTTTTGAAGAATAAAATATTTGCTTGAAATAAAATTAATATATTTTATTTATTACTTTTATTAGAAATCAGAAGCGGTTTAAATTAAAAAAAAATACTAAAAAAATACTAAAATTTATAATTACAACATAAACAATTATTTGAAAACAAATGAGACAAATTCTTTAAAAATTGAAACAAATAAGAATTGATAAAGATATGACAAAACGTAAATGACCGTTCGCCCGACAGATGCAAACCGAATAGAAAGAGGCGCTGGTATTCAGCCTCTTTTGTAGCAGTCAGCGTAATCCCACTCTTAACTTAAGGAATCTCCAAAAATATACCAACAAACCTTATTTTAAACGACCTCCATGGTCGAGTGGTGTGTACACCGGTTTTCATGGGTACGCCACTATGAGGTCCCGGGTTCGATTCCTGGCCGAGTCGGTGTAGATTATCATTAGTTTTCTATGTCGTCTTGGGTCTGGGTGTCTGTGGTACCGTCGTTATTTCTGATTTCCATAACACAAGTGTTACAGCTACTTACATTGGGACCAGAGTAATGTATGTGATGTTGTCTCAAATTTAAAAAAAAAAAAACCTACCTACCCTATATATATATATAGGGTAGGTACCACCCTCATCACAAGATGTTCTACAACCGTTTTAGTATTGTAGTTTGTAGGCGCACCATGACTTTAATTTGCCTGATCGCTTATCTATATTGCAAAAAAATACAGATTGAATTTAAAATCATTCAGTTAAATTTAAAATCGGATCGATCTCTATATCAATATAATTTCATATTTAAAAATCTTGCCATACTTTGTGTTATTAAATTGGTGTCGAGTTGAATCTACGAAAATAATTTCCGAACCGGGTTTTCTCAGGGGATACCTCACTCTTCGTATCTACAAAATTTGCAAAAGAAGTATCTTGTTTATTTTGAATAATATGATTTCCTTAACATTGAATGTTTGTGATGCCATAAAATATTTTAATGACACAAATTTGAGCTAATTTTTTCATAGAACTTTTTATCTCTCCCTTTTTAATTGTCACAGATAATATAAGCATTTTTTACTACAGAGAGGTAAAAATATTCCCCAACTCTTATACTGTGGCTGTACTGAGCTTCCTGCAAGCACATACTAACCATTCATCGTATATTCATTCGCCAAGCAGTTTTACTCTTGCAAATTATTATTATTGGGTAACGGAAGATCCATTGGAACCAAAGACCTCAACATCTTAGTTCCCACGATTGGTGGCGCACTGGCAATGTAAAGAATAGTTCAAATTTCTTTCGGCGTCTTACCATCAGATTATATTTCACAAAATAACATATTGCCCAACGAACTATGTAGCACAAAATAAATAAAAAGTGTGATGAATTTTTTTTTTCTTTTTATATAAAATGTTTAAAATTAAAAAATTTATTTTGATAACACTTTAAAATAAGTTTTGTTTGTATCCAAACTTTTTTTTTAAATAGTATACTCTGTAGATATTCCGATTTCAGTTATATTTATTTAATGAATGAATATTTGACATGTATTACTTACACTGCGTTATTTGTCTCCATAAAAATCTATTTCTGATACTAATAATTTTATAAGTATTTTGCCTTATGTAACAGTAATGTTATATAAGAAGTGTAGGTACTTAACGAGTAGTATGTGTATCTAACAATTTCCGAACGCTATCATCCGAGGAATCTAAGACGCTATGTCCCTTGTGCTTGTAATTAAACTGGCTCACTCACCCTTCCAATAGCTCAATCAGAATTCAAATAGAATAACTAAAGAGAGGACGGTACCTAGCTAGACGGTATTGCACAAAGTTGCAGAACCGGTTTGAACCGGTTCTACCCCTACTTAATAGACAAAGATACAAAATATGCATTTAATGTTTAGTAAAATTTTCTCAGTTCCGTAAATTATGACGAAGCGGAACTAATATCTACTACGAGCATGGAAGGAATGATTTCGGTACCTGGCACGAGATTCGTCTAAGTTATTATATTAAGACCTATAAAGACGTTGGAGGGGCAATTACAGAACTGTTTAAAATGGCACCTGTACCATTCAATAACTACTAGAGGTAAGAGTTTGGAAACAATGTTGCCTTGGAAGATTTTATCCAATCTCGTAAAGCTCGAGCACTGTCTCGTCTCGTAAAAACCCTGGCAGTGTGACAGGCAAAGGTTATCAAAGACTTTTTAAAACACAGGAATACAAATAGTACCAATCCAGAGCCTGCAAGTAATCGTATCAACTGTAAAAACCAGCTACACGACCTTACATTCGACCTCGAATGTCTTGTTGATAAATAAATAAATAAATATGAGACAACATCACATACATTACTCTGATCCCAATGTAAGTAGCTTAAACATTTGTGTTATGGAAAATCACAAGTAACGACGGTACCACAAACACCCAGACCCAAGACAACATAGAATACTTATGGTAATCTACATCGACTCGGCCGGGAATCGAACCCGGGACCTCGGAGTGGCAAACCCATGAACACCGGTGTACACACCACTCGACCACGCAGGTCGTCATAAATCATAAATGCAAATATAAAAACTGTTATAAGTATCACAGTCAAGTTTGCCTTTGACTATGAATATGGGTTCGTTATTATCATTATTATATTATTATTATTAGCTGTTCTTTCAATATCTGTATCGCGTTTAGTAATGTACTGTGAGAAATCATATTACCTAAGTTACCTAACTTTTGTAGTGAAAGGTGAGGAGTAATGAATAGGGATTTCAATGAAGTTTCGACTGCTAAGCGATTGTTACAAGCACTGCAACTTAACTGGCTACATTAAGATCAAATGTTTAATATTTTTAATGAATAATAATTATAATAGATGTCAAGTGATAATCATTTATATGTATACACAGGAATATTAGTTTCAACGTAGTTTCCATTATTTTAGCAGCAAAATAGAATAATAATAATCATTAATACGACACAAGATACGTAAAAAAAAAGCTAGCTGCACATTATTTATCCGTGATCAGCAGTCAGATATGGTCAGCAGAAAATAATTCATGGCACATAAAAAAAGATTGACAGTAGTTTCAGAGGTACACTGACTAGGCTGACTTAAATATTTTCTCTTAAATTGAGAAAAGAAAGTCCAGCATGAATAAAAGTCTAAAAATCAAAGTAAACATTACAAAAATAATTAAATGTATCGTAATTTCAATACAAATAAACGCAATATCGAGGAGCATGAAAATGAAAATTTATATCAAATATTTTATTGTTGCAAAATCCAAACAGATAAGGCTATTTTAAATTGGATACACTTTTTTTATAAACTTTTTCTCAGTAAAGGACTGTTGTACTACTAAAATTTTTACAAATAATACTGAATATTTTTTCAGAAAACACGAAAATATTCAATTGCATAAAATGACAAACCGTCAGATATCTTTATTTATTTAATGATTTTCTTAACAACACTTAAATGCACAGAGAATAATTACCACGGCAAACAGGAAAGAAAATAAATCATTTTTCATACTCATTATAATGAAGTGTAACAGACTCGACTCGGATTTGTGTACCAAGGGTTCCGTACAAAGTTGGAAGTATGTTATTAGTTCGTCCATCACGAAAAAATGATTATTTTTATGGTATGACTATGTTACTAAGTGATTCTGGATTGGTTCCACCCAACTATTATATTTATTGCTGCTCTTGTGATTACAATTTCTAGCAACATTGATATCCTATTTTTTCACGCAGGGAAATCTTCATAGGTACCTGACTCCTGGGGGGGGGGGTGATTGTCGGGTTATGTGAGATTGTACTCACTAAAAACCCTGTGATGGCCGCCATCAGCACGGAAACGGAGAGGCTGCGGATCGCTTTCACAGCACGTCCGCTGCGTACCGTCCGTTGTTCCATTCGTTTCTGGCGGAGCATGACTCAAAGGGGCGAGGAATGAGCGACATTAATATCTATGGCTGATGTGGTCATCCATTAACATAACCTAACCTACTTCCCCACTACTACGTGGCCTACTTCCCCATCTGCCTACATATTTGATAAAAAAAAAACACATGTATGGTTTTCGGATTTTTTCTTATATTTGCATCAACTTGCACGATTCTAGTTCAACGGGAAATAATTGTTTTGAATTCGAAGTTTGATTTTTTTACTGCCTCAAATAATTTCAAACTTGGATTTTCATTATATTATATTTGTTACCTCAATGGATTACTGAGAAGAAGATTCTGAATGGCAAGACGGAAAACAAGGGTTCCATTTTTCTTTCCACTATTATGATTCCATGATTTATTGATTTCCACTTTTTTATGTACGAAACTCTAAAATATGCTATGCTTATTATATGATTAGCTACAATAAAAATATATGATTGTTGAAAGATTTGTTCCTCGATACGGTTCGAGATCATTAATCAAAGAAAAACGCTTATAATTTCTGAAATAACATTGCCTTTACATTTTCCTTAAATCTATGTATATAACATATAAAAATAAATACCACTCAGTGATTAATTACGAAATCTCGGAAACTATAACATCTACTAACTTGAAATTTGGCAGGTTCCTTATAGGGGTCGAGAGGGCCCAGTGATTAGAACGCTCATCTTTACTGAGGATTACTGGTTTGAATCAGGCAAGCACCACTGAATATTCATGTGCTTAATTTTTGTTTCTAATTCATCTCGTGTTCTGCGGTGAAGGAAAACATCGTGAGGAAACTTGCATGTGACTAATTTCAGCGAAATTCTGCCACTTGTTTCTTCCAACTCGCATTGGAACAGCTTTGTGGAATATGTTCAAACCTTCTCCTCAAAGGGAAAGGAGGCCTTATCCCAGCAGTGGGACAGGCTGTTGTTGTTTGTTGTTTCTATGAACTGTTATGAATTTAACCAAACTAGCTCAGCATCTTTATTAGATTTTTATAATAACGATACAATTTTGATGTATATTTTAAATGTATCGCGTAATATTCACAATTTTTTCTTCTTTATATGGGTATTGAGTTTAATTTATATTCAAAGTTGGATTTAGTGAGAATTTAATTTGTCTTTGTATTCATTTCTGCTTTCGATATGATAAAAAATAGCTTGTCCTAGCAACAAGCGTCCTAAAAAATGGACGATTTATTTTTTAATGAAAATGCTCTGTATGCTTAGATAATCTCATCTCTCATACTTTATAAAAAAGTTGTTCCGCTTATTAAAGGGCTGAAAAGCCGGAATTGCTTCGCCGTTCATAGTAAATTTTCCAATAAGTCAAAGGATTCTTATAACTTTTAATAAAAATGTATTTACTGTTTATGGAGCATGATCGAAATATTGTAAGCATTTCCATCGCGCCGTAACAGATCGCCCTAATGAGGAAAGTTGGATAGACTTCGTGAAACTGGGAAACAATACCAACAGCCAACAATTTTCCGAGGCTGGACAATTTATTCAAAAGCTTTTCGCAGGCAGTATTAAACTTTTTAAAAAACATTTTCGGATACTTACATTTCTACAATTTTAAATAGTCTTTGATTGATTTCATAGCTCGCTTGGGTTAGTGATTTCAGGCAAATATTTGAGAGCGTCATATCTTAGTCGATGCCAGCTCGCTTATGCATAACATATGTAACTACGTGTACGACACTTGTATTGTTTGTGGCAACAGCGGCCGACCGCAAATTAACCCTTCCACTGTTTATTTGCTTTATTACTATTCACGGAATAACATTAACACATTTAGAACGTAAATTTCTTTGTAAATTATCATTTTTACAGTCAGTTTGAGCGGCGGCTTGTGCATATCCGGTACTTATGTTACATTTTATTTGTTATTTTTTCCTCTTACATTCGTAAGGCGAGAGTTAGGGACTTTGTTTTCGTTTACAAAAGGCTATAGCTGAGCCGTGTGTTTGCCTTTGTTCGCGTAATTACATTGTTACTCAGTGGCACCTGTCACCCTCGACGGGGCCGACAATTTGATATTTACTAGATTGAAATACTTATGAATGAATCCATAAAAACTTTTCGTTTTTATAAATTAGTTTATCTATTTCAAGGCAACAATTCTATTCAACGATAATTATTATCTATACATATAATACAATTGCAGTGTCTGTTTGACTATTAGAATAGTCCTATTTTACTCATTGGATATGTATGTATACCCGGTATATACCTGTTGCACCTTAGCAACTAATATGTAAAGAAAATGTTATTTTTTAGTTTTAAGATTGGGTGCAATAAAGAATATATAAATAAATATATGTATACCAAAATAATATTTTTTACAATTTTTGTCTGTCTGTCTGTTCCGGCTAATCTCTTGAACGGCTGGACCGATTTTGACGGGGCTACTGGCATATAATTAATAAAATAAGGAGTAACTTAGGCTACAATAATAATATTTTTTGTTAATTTCAAACGCTTACAAGCTATAAGCATACATTTGGACAGACAGTGGTAAGCAGCTTTGTTTTATACTGTGATATCATGATACGATTGTATTGAAATACAAGAACTTATTAGGTGAATTGAGAATATCAACAAATGTGTGCTGAACTGTAATAGTATCAACTGGTAAATCTGCCGCGTTCGTAGATAGGAATATCTTTCTCAATCGTAGATTCGCTCAAAGCGATACAAATAGGTGCTTTACATATGGAAGCTGTGTAAAAAGAGATCTTTATAGAGATAAATGAATGAACTGTTTGTTAAATTATAGTGAGGTTTTTTAATGCTATTGGTTGGCGGACGAGCATATTGGCCACTTGATGGTAAGTGGTCACTATCGCTTATATACAATGGCTCTGTAAGAAACATTAACCATGCCTTATGTCGTCGACAACCATTTAATTTAATTCTGCTTAGGGTTTTTCTTTTTCTATACAACCGTAGCACCGCAGTCTAACCGGCCAGTATTTGTTCCGCTCTCTAAAATTAATTGTTTTTTAAACATTAACAATTTTGTAAATATTATTATTATTAATTTTAATAATAATCATTATTTTTCTGCACATCAATCGGCTGGAGCTTTTTGTTCATAAAAATCAAAATGAGACCATTGAGCTGTCATCCTATAATCACTGAGACAAATTATATATACATATATATTTTAATTTCACATCAGTCCTATTTATGTATAAGTGAAGTGAATTATATTATTTTGTGATAAGACGTAAGTTAGACTAGTATTAGGAATGGCGGACAAGCGGACATTTTATGGACTCAGAATTCATTTGACACGATATCGATAATCCTTGTATTAACAATGCGAACGATGTATTAGATAAAAGTAGGGGTTCGTCTAGACATGTCAGTTCTCGTTGATCGATCTCTCCGTCTTAATGCCACCAGACAGACACACTATATACTTCTATTAACAAAATTAACGCGTTCATAAGAAAATATTTATATAATTTCGTATACTTCAAGACGGTTAATAATAATGTAATGTATTTTGTGGCTATGCCTTATTATGATAACGTTTCTTTTATATAAATGACTAAATATATTTACAAAACAAGCTGTGTCCGCAACTTCGTTGTTATTTTTGTAGTCTTTGTTACTTATTACATTAGTTTTCTGCCCATGTAAGTACCGGCAAAATCGATACAGCCGTTCCAGAGATTAGCCCGAATAAATAGACAGACGGACAAAAAATGTAAAGAAGGTTATTTTGGTATACATATGTATTTAGTGAAAAGCGGTAATTTTTATATTACAAACAGATTCCAATTTTATTTGACGACCTCCGTGGTCGAGTGGTGTGCACACCGATTTTCATGGGTACGCCACTCCGAGGTCCTGGGTTCGATTCCTGGCTGAGTCGATGTAGATTATCATTAGTTTTCTATGTTGTCTTAGGTCTGGGTAACTGCCGTAACTACTGGTTTTCCATAACACAAGTGCTTTAACTACTTACATTGGGAGAGTAATGTATGTGATGTTGTCTCTATATTTGTCTTGTTCTCTCGTATTTGTATAGAAGATATTTGTAAATCGAATATATATCATAAAGAATATATTCATCAGTATTAAATAACTAAGATACGATCAACGTCAAAATAAATTTAATTGCATCTAAGAATTCCGAATATAAATTCGTTTTCCAAATAAAAATAAACGTAAATAACGTTTCTTGATAAAAAATTGAGATCAGTATTTTTAAAAAATGTTACAAGTTGTACGGAAATTCTATAAAAGATAAAAAGACGCTTCGGGATATCGGTTGATACTTTATTTATTATTTATATATTTTGTTTAAAATAATTTCTTGGTGTTAATAAGTAAAGCGTGATTTATTATTTTATATATATCTCCGAATGGGTATGGGCTACCTGATATGAATATCAAGAGTGGGTAGTACCTACACAGGTGAATTTGCACAAATCTTCAAGAAATAGGAGTTATATTATAACTGGAAAAATTATACATATGACCGTTTTCTCGTGTAAAGTCGGGTTAAGTCGGTTCTTACGAGGTGTAACGAAACCTGCACTACTGGAACTAAAGAACTGGATCACCTCTCTATTAAAAACGTAAGACAATTTCCATTTTTTTAGCAAGTGTGACTCCTATTTTATCTTAGGAGCTTATGTCCCTTATGTCTATAGTTACGTAAATCCACTCACTAGGCATACAATGTATTACTGTATAGCGGTAGAATAATAGCACATGAATGAGTGGTGCATATACTACCGTACTACCCTACCACTACCCTGTACTAATTTGTCGATATTTTGTTTTAAAGACATACGGAACATTGCTTTTTTATATAGTTTAGATAGCCAGTTACTGACAAAAACTTTGTCGAGGCTTCAACAAAGAACATTTTTCATGGCAAACTTTTTTATCTCTGTCTGCTAGTAATTGTGTGTCTAGGAAAGAGCACTACAGCGAAAACCACAAGGAGATCAAATAGATCGTTCAGTGACCTGTTTCCTGGAAAACTGATCTCGTTATATGGGATTTTCGTCAGCTGCGTTTGACCCGATCTCGACAAAAAATTCTGCGTACGAATAATAAGTTAGTCGAAAAATGTATAAGCAAATTGACTTAAAGTATTCCACGCTTAAGATGCTGAAAGATTTCAGATTTCATCTGGCATTGACCAAGAGAAAATTCGATTTTCAAAACAGTCACTGCAAATTAGCTAAAGCTGTTAATTAGTTAACATTTGACCATTGGATTATGTTTCAGTAAAAATTTATTTTACAAATGACCGTATTATGGTCATTAGGTCATGGATCTAAGACGTTAAATCCCTTCTGTCTTTAAAACCTTCTGACTGAAATATAGTTATTCTTTGTACTGCTGGGGTTACCATAAATGTTAAGTTTGTGGAAACATTTTTGTGCAAATATTTCGTTTTCATACATGACATTAATTAGAAAGAAATATTCCATCGTACGTGTTTATATGAAATGTGTATCTCGATTATATTAATATTATTTTTGTAGAACTGTATTTTTTCGAACGAAACAAAGTAGGTCTGCTTAATTGTTTTTTTTTAAATTTTGAAAAAAGAATAACATTTTGATACCCCGGTTATTGGATGAGATAATTATTATTTATACTTATCTATTGCTTTCGAAATGACTTGTTTTTGTTACGAAGTCAATTTGCTATCCAATTATCGTTAAAATGAAAGAAAATAGAGTTTACATTTCGAAGAACGTCGACACCGTTGCCGCTTACTAAAAGAAAAAAATAGACCGCATTCGTGTTTTTAAAAATTAAACATAATTTCATTGCCGTTCGTTATGCTCAACGAAAGCTTAACCGATTTAAAAAAGGAGGTTTTATTTGGAACTAGATACTTCACCTACGAATTAATTTAAGTTTCATTTTAATAAACCCGGAGTCAAGGACAAATTTCATAGAAATTCTGTCACATGTGCATTCCACCAACCCGCATTGGAACAGCGTGGTGTAATATGTTCCAAAACCTTCTCCTCAAAGGGAGAGGAGGCCTTTAGCCCAGCAGTGGGAATTTAAAGACTGTTGTTGTAGTTGTTGTTGTTTAATAAACCCAATGAATACCAAATATGAATAATTTAATTTTTGAATTTTAGATTTTCAGGCATAGCTAGATTTTCTTATGTACTAGGCTAACAATCAGGAGGCTCACCTGATGGAAAGTGACTACCACCGCCCATGAACATCTGCAACATCGACACAACCTCTGCAGGTGCATTGCCGACCTTTTAAGAAAGAATACGCTCTTTACTTAAATGTTCCAAAGTCGATAAAGATATAAAGGTCACCATCACTCTAATTTTTTTACACAGTATTACTATTTAATTGGTAAAAAACGAGTTTGAACGAGTATCAACGAACCAAGCCGAATCGGAACTCAAAGCTTTACATTGAATATAATAATATTTAAAATAACAATATAAAAGTAGCATTATAAGCCTACTTGAATAAAATATATTTCGATTTTCAATTTTGTAACACTGGCTCCATAATTGGAACAAAACACTCATCACAATGCGCCGCTAACCGTGGGGCTTAAGATGTTATGCCCCTTGTGCCTGTAATTACACCGGCTCGCTTACCTTTCTAACTGGAATACGCCAATTTTGTATTGATGTACGGGTAAATGCTTTATCGCTAGACCAATTTATATATTTGAAGGTAAATTTATAGTTGTTTTATTTTAATTTTACCTTATGTAACGTAAGTTACGTTCAATGAATTTCTTCTGAAACTGCAACTAATTATTTATTTAAAACAAAGGGAAACATATAATGTTTGTAATATTCCTTTGGGTATTTATAGGGATGCCTTAGTAGGACAATCGATTACGGGAACGGCGTTGTTTTGATGAGAGCAGTAAACGCAGTGCATTGCAGGACATTTTGAATTGGCCAGGTTTAAAGGTATACCTAATACCCTCTATTTATTCAATCTCGCTATTGAGTGGCTCTGCATTCTGATGAGACCGGAGTGACTTCAGACAGTACCAATGTCCTTTGCTTATTTCCGAAGGCACTCAAAATACCGAGAGAAAAACTCATTTAGAATATTGGAAATTAATCTTTTAATCATTGTCTCTCAAAAATCACAATATCTGTAGTTGACTCGAGTCTGCGTAGTATTGCGTTCGTTCTTTATTTGAGAATATTTTATAGTGAAAGTTTGTAGACCTTAGCAACGCAGTAAATCGTATGATTAAATAAGACTAGCTGTGCCCGCGTCTTCATGCGCGTTTGAATTTAATAAAAAGTTCTTGTTATAGCTTATGTTTCTTCTTAGTGTATCAGATTTCTACCAGTGAAAGTCTCGTCAAAAGCGATCAAGCCGTTCCAGAGATTAGAAGGAACAAATAGACAGACAGTCAAAAATTGTAAAAATCTATTTCGGTTTATGTTTCGCCTATATATATATACATATATATTCATTAAAAGTTGTTATTATAATATAACAAACAAACACTCAAATTTTACTATATGTATTGGAAGTCGGTGAATGGTTATTACTGTGCTGAAATATTATTAATCTGGTGTGCAGCACAATTACGTGATTTGTGAACAATTCTGCACTTTACAAAAAATAATTTAATTTCATAGAAATTAAAAACAAAACACCACAACAACCTCAAACTTTTCTCATCAGTCAAAACACAGTAAGTTGCAGTGCTATTAGGTCCCCCATTGCGAACGGGTATCTTACTCAGCGTTGTTTCTTTATCTATATGTCTGCTTGAAATATAAAACCACTACTTACTAAATATATATGTATGTGGACGTTACGTATAGCAAAATACCAACTTTTACAATTTGTGTTTGTCCGTTAGTTTCGGCTAATCTCTGTAAAGGATGGATCGATTTTGACGAGGCCTTCGCTAGCTGATGTAATAAAGAGAAACTTAGAATACAATAATAACAATTTTGTTAAATTCATACGCGCACGAAGACGTATATGTATAAATATATATGTCTTTTTGTTTCAATGTTATTCACATTTTTTTTTTCGAATCAATAATCCTTCTGACTGGAGACATTTATGGATTTTCATTTATTTTTATTTTATGAGACTTTTTCGATAATATTATTATCATTACCTGATGTAAATATATCACAATAAGAGATCATTATTATTTTTACTGTAAATAAAAACAATATATACATTTATTTTATGTGAAATTGACATATTTTCTCTGAGATTTATAATCTTAGTTACATAACAGTGTGTCAGATATATCCCTTTTACGCTGGCTTGTACTAAGAACAAATTTCACAGAAATAAACTTTGAGTTAGGCGATCGGGGGTGGTCTAGTTAGTTGAGCGGACATTCTGTGCGGAAATTAAAAGGAATAGAAAATGTTTGTATATATATTTATGATAGAGCTGTTTCAATTGAGAATACTGGTTATGTTTGTATTGAATAGAAGTTTAATTAGAATCACTTATATTGGTTCTTAACTAAATACATAAGTAAAAATTTTAACAATAAGAAAAACCGACCTCAAAGAAAACACTATTTCGAAACAAATTAATATGCACTTAAAAGTAACAAAAAAATGTAAAATGAAATGAAAAATAATAGACTACATAAAAGTTGATTTACGATTATACAATTTAGTTGCGATTATTGTTATACTTGGAGCCGGCGTCTTTTGGTATGGGAAGCACTAGCATTTCAACGAAAAAATATAATAAAAATATTATTAAAATCGGTTCACCCAGTCAAAAATTATGAGGTAAGAGACATAATAAAAATATTTACAAACGAATTGATAACCTCCTCCTTTTTTAAGTCGGGTAAAAAGTACTCCTAATCGTAAAGTAATCATTATTTATGAATGATTCCCAGTGGTATATCTTAACATTTGCAGGTTCAAACCCAGGCAAGCACCACTGAATATACACGTGATTAATTTGTGTTTATAATTCATCTCGTGCGTGCATCTGAAAACACGACGAAACCTGCATGTGTCTAATTTCATAGAAATTCTGCCACATGTGCATTACACCAACCCGCATTGGAACAGCGTGGTGGAATATGTTCCAAACATTCTCCTCAAAGGGATACATTAAGCCCAGCAGTGGGAAATTTACAGGCTGTTGTTGATGTTGTTGTTTGTTATTTAATTTTTGGCTCATAGTTCATTCACTCATAATGTATTATAATACAAAAAAAAAAAAAACAGTTTCTATAATGAATCGTATTTCAGAAACGAAATAATGCGAGTAAATATTTTTAAACAAACAACTAACAGTGTTGAAGCTGACTAATGTTGGTTCCCTGACTAGTTCATTCAAGCCTCGGATGATTAATGGAATTATGTCACGCAAACAATACGATATAGCAATTACCTGAACGTAATAACACACACTGTGATTGTTTCGTTCCAAGTTATCGTTTACAACTGAAGCCGCAAACAATCAATGTGTACGTAAGCTGCAGATAATTCAATGATACATAGAGATTTACTATTTTAAACGATATTAGTTAAACGTAACTTCGCATTGGTAGAATCAGTAATAACTACTACTAATAACATAGTTATACTTTTTTTATGGTATAGGTTGGCGAACGAGCACCACCTGATGGTAAGCGGTCACCATTACCCATAGACAATGAAGCTGTAAGAAATATTAACTATTCCTTACATCGGCAATGTGACACCAACCTTAGGAACTAAGATGTTATGTCTCTTGTGCCTGTAGTTACACTGGCTCGCACACGTCAAATGGGAACACAACAATACTGAGTACTGTTATTTGGCGGTAGAATAACTGATGAGTGGGTGGTACCTACCCAGACGGGCTTGCACAAAGCCCTACCACCAAGTAACTTCTGACATCTATTCATAAAAGGAGTGTCTGTTTGTAAGCTAATAAAATAGCCCTTTTTCACTCAATGCATATGTATGTAAACACGGTCCATGTACCTTATATAAGATTTTAAACAATTTTTGTGTGTCTGTCTGTCTATTTGTTTCGGCTAATCTTTGGAACGGCTGGGCCGATTTTGACGGGACTTTCCCTGGCAGATAATTAATATAATAAGTAGTAACTTAGGCTACAATAATATTTTTCTTTGTTAAATTCAAACGCGTACAAAGTCGCGGGAACAATTAGTTTTAAATGATACTTAAAGGAATGTCAGCGCGAAACCAGATATGATTCTTTTAATAATTTAAGACTGTTTAATTATTAAATTAATAATTGTTAGTGAATTCTGAAATGTTAAATTAGTCTGAAATCTTTTAGTGTTTATAAAACGGTGTTATATTGAGTGAATAGTCTACCCACCCATTTTTGTTATATAAAAGCCGAGCGGCTGCCGGTATCGACAGGCTTGTTCGAGCCTTCGGAGTGATCGGATCTTCTGAGATTGGAATACATTCCTTCGAGGAATCATACCTTCGAGGATGGAGAGATATCGAGACCCTGACATTTGTGACGTCAGCAATGCTGACGTCATGTTTTAAAAACGAGCTCGTACATGCTGCTCCGTCATATACATAACTCTGTCCAATAATATAAGCCGTAATGAAAATCAGCTTATCACGTTCAGATAGACACTTTTACTTGTACGATTTATAATAGAAGTATGATCTTTAAATATTTCTAGTTAGTATTAAATAGGTTCAGACACTCTTTTACTACGTAGTGAGATTTTCCTTTGTAAAGATACGCTTACTTTTTGCTCTTTGGATTTATTTTAAGTTGTGACGCGTCGAACGGCTTAGTCAGTCTTTAAAGGCAAGGAACTGTTTATACTGCGCTTCCATCTACTTTGTTTCTTGGCATAGAAAGCTATGTGAATTATATTGTTTTATATATTTAAATAAAAAAAAATCAAATTTTACTCGAGGTATTCTGTGCATTTTCCCATAGACTTGACTTGACTTAATATCCTATGTCCTCTAGATGGAGCAGAGGGCATCCTCAGATGTCCTCCATCGCTAACGGTCTTGAGCTGCAGGCTTCACCTCTCTCCACGTTATTCCAAAGCTCGCCGCCTCTATCAACACGGTGCGTCCCCAGGTTTGAAGGGGACGGCCACGCTTTCTTTTCCCATGGGGATTCCAGTCCAAAGCTTGTTTGGAAATATGGGTGGCGTCCATTAGCAGTATGTGGCCAATCTAAAAAATAATATCCATGCCTAAAATAGAAAAAAAAAATACAAGTAATTACATCGATTTAGATCCATTCGATTAATCCCGAGAGTTAATCAAATCAATAAATCCACTTACACACTTATAATATTAAAAAACAAATTTTGAAAAAACATATGAATCAACCAAATTACGGTTATGAATTTTAAACGGAGATCCCAACTTGTTAACTACGTTTGATTTAACAAATTAACTAGATACAGTTGTCACGCTCGTCTCATTTAACAAATCAGCTAGATTAAACTAACTATTCCAGCAACTTGTCCTCAACCATGTCAGACTTAGTATTATTCCGACAGATTTTAGGTATAGTAATAGGTGGAGTGATTTAATTGGACCATGTTGCGCTGAAACGTCCCAACCCACACAGGCACAAAATTGGAAAAACTACAGCGACCGTAACCCTGATAAATTAAATATGTACATATATAACTACTATTTTATGGATATTCATTTAAAGGCAACGATTTTTAATGTCATAATACTAGCTTAAAAAAGGAACAATATTTTATAGCGACAATAACCCTGTTAAATTAAATATAGTTATAACTATTATTTTAGGCATATTCATTTAAAGACAACGATTTTTAATGTCACAATACTAGTTTGAAAAAGGAACAACTGTTTTATAGTGACAGTAATCCTGTTAAATTAAATATGTATATACCTATTATATTATGCATATTAATTTAAAGACAACGATTTTTATATCATAATATTGTTTTACTAGCATTATCAACTATATAAAATTAAATGTAATATAAGTTTTAAAATCAACGAGTGCGTAGTTGTTCCAATGAATGTTTTATTTAAGCATAACATTCAAATTTTTAATTGGCAAAGTTAAAATTAACTTAGCATTCATGATTGTACTGTAAAAAAATCCTTATATAATAAAATAACGAAATTGCAATTCGTATACAGAGCAAAGAATAAATTCCGTATGTCTTATTTTTATGTCATAATAATTTAAGTAGGAGTTCATGCATCAGGTGAAAGTCTGCCAGAAATAACCATTAACACTGAAGAAGTGGGATGGAATAAAGTATGACATGGGATGTCAGCCCAGCACTGAGACGTTTTTCAATCAAAGGTAGATAAAAAAAAAGAATGGAATTAAATTTAACGCACTCTTAAAACTTTCTTATTTAGGGTTTGATGTTAGATTATACATGTAAAACCGCTATTAATATATTGAATTTTAAAAAGCACTTTTTTCTACAAGTTTAATTTAAAAACCATATACAATTCAAATGAGTTACTAATCATTGGAAAGTATGGAATAATAATAAATCATAATTATATCAAAGATTATTAATTTCGGGATATTTACCATATTTTTTATTTTGTTCGGTGGAGTTCGATATTTCGACATTATCTACGAATGTTTTGTTCTCGTGAACTGTCGTGTCAAGAAATTAATAACTTTAGTAATAAAAATAACCACGTTAATTTAAAATCTTATATATCAAAGATTATGTCAAGATAAATACTTTCATTTGTAATATTCATATCAGGAACGTTATTGCTTATTAAAGGAAAATTCATTTTCACATATGCTATTAGTTACACTGGTTCACTCACATAGAATTCATAAAAAAAAATACGGATCACTATTTAAATAATTCGAGTTACATAAATGTAGTTCCGTTGTAACTGTATCGTCTGCTCTCTTAAAGTTATAAGGTTTAAATAAAACTAGTTATAACGGATTTGAATCGCGTATATTAATTATTTTTGGCATCCCGACGTTTCGAGCACTTTACAGCGTTCGTGGTCACGGGTACGCGATTAAAATCCGTTATAACTAGTTTTATTTAAATGTGTAATAATCGCGAAAATTTAAGACAAGTTATAAGGTTGTTTTCAAAAACCAACTGAAATAAAGTTGATCAAAACAAGGCTGCCTCGTCTTAAAATTATGTAGGCAGCAACATCGAGTCCCGTTAATGTGGAAAGGCTTTGTTTTGTTAATTACTGAGTCCCGGCAGCCCGCACCTGTTTTCACCGCACCAAAATAAATTGTGCGACTAAATTTCCTGTGTTTCAATTAAAAGATTCCCTGACCGATAGTTCCTTCCTCTTCGGCGAACGAATTGTTCACACGTCCATTGTATATACATTTCTTTTTTCTGCAATTCAACTGAAAACATTTTCGAGAGATTGAATAATATTTTTATTTTGAATCTTAATTAAGAATCAGAGTTTCATCTCTCCCGTTATTAAAACTCATTGATATGAATGATAATCATGATTGAATAAATTAATGTTCGATTCTTTTTTTAAATGAAACAGTTATTAGACAATCATTATGAAATCTTTTGTATATAATAAATACAGACTTTAAATCGACTGCTGGTTTGGACAATTGGCTCATTGCCAGTATTTTCTCCGCTAGTATCCACTGCTTTGACCTTGTAAAATATTTTAAACAAGTTTTTTTCTTGAATTCAAGAAAATAGCACAACGATACTTCTTATAGATGACTTCTTGATAGATACTTATGTCCTCTTGATCGATTTGAACTTGTCTTTATACAAGGCCGGGTGTGTACCAGCCTCTTGTTAGATATTCCACCGCAAAACAACATTACTTAGTTTTGTTGTGTTCCGGTTTGAAGGGTGAGTGAGCCAGTGTAACTAATAGCATATATGTTTCTAAGGTCGGTTGCACTGTGTTGTAAATACTTCTTATGGTGCTTGTCTATGGGTGGTATCAATATAAAGTTACAACAAAGAATTCCAACGATAGTTAAAACTTTAAAAGGATTTGAACTAATTTAGATTCACTTCAAGTATATTTGTAAATGTAAATATTCAAGTATATTGTAGATACTTCCATATTACCTACATATTGCTATTTATGGATACTATTTTAATCCCGAAATATGTAAAGAACTAATAATATAGAATTACAAAAATATATCTTATAAAGACATCTGTAGCTGATATGCGTTTTTTTGACTTTTTTATGTCAAATAGCTGTTTTACGTCGTTCTTAGTTTGGAATATTTTATTTTCGAGTATAATAATCGTCTAATTTTGATGGATTCCGTAATGTATATGGCTATGCCCATAAACATAACATAACTATACGTGCAATTTAATAACGACCGTTCAGTGATTTATGCCCTCTCAGGCAGGTAGCCTGATACTATGACAACTGATCCTAATTAGACGATTATAATTTATAGACGATTAATACCCAATCTTTGTTATATTTTTGGTTATATAACAACACTAATATAGTTAAGTCAGGCTCAATTAATTCGAATCCAATTCTAATATTTATATATGTTATAGTTAAAATAATTTCGTCGTTGACAGTTTTGAAATTTAAGTTACACCTTCACAGACGAGAAGACCGGACTGCCTAGGAACATAATCACGTTAAATACTCGAGAGCGTCGAGGCGCGTGCGCTATCAGGCCGCAGGCGGAGGGAGCTAAGTGCGGAGCTTCTGACGCCCCTTAATCAAACTACCTAGTTAAAAACCTTTCAAGGACAAAGGGACTATAGTTTGCCATTGTTACCCGCTCCACTCAAAGTGAATCCTGTTGTTTGAATTTCGAATTCTTAATAACTCAAATTACACGGAAAGTTGAAGGGTTTCGTAAAGTTTTTTTGTTTTTTTTTTTTTAAAGTAGTTTATTTTGTTTTTCATATTTCGCTGTATATATGAGGATTATATCGTTTCAACAGTTTTTTTTAATAATGTTCTTTATTTAAATAATACTGAATATGACATCAATGATAAACAAACTAAGAAATCTGTATTAAGCTTTTGACAGCTAAACAATATTATAAAATAAACTCATGATTCGGGCGATTCATTTATCACTCGTCCTTTGTGATAGTTCACCCAACAGTATTTGTTCGTATGTCGCAGTGTATTTCTAACAGTATCTTGTAATATTCATACAACTACTAACTAGTCCGAAGGGAATATAACAATATCGAAGTGATATGCGACCATAAATGGAAAAGCCAATGAGCTGAGATGGCCCAGTAGTTAGAACGCGTGGATCTTAACCGATCATTGTGGGTTCAAACCCAGGCAAGCACCACTACATATGTATATGTGCTTAATTTGTGTTTATAATTCATCTCGTGCTCGGCGGTGAAGGAAAACATCATGAGGAAACCTGCATGTGTCTAATTTCATCGAAATTCTGCAACATGTGCATTCCACCAACCCGCATTGGAACAGCGTGGTGGAATATGTTCCAAACCCTCTCCTAAATGGATGAGGAGGCCTTATCTCAGAAGTGGGAAATGTACAGGCTGTTACTTTACTTTTACTTTAATTTAACATGCAAGAGGGTTTTAATATTTTTGGGTCTTATTTTGAGACCTGTTAGCCCAGTATATAAACCGACCCCAAGTAAATAATATATTACTAAGAACGTTAAAAAATTTCAGCGCAAGAACAATTGATGAAACTCCCATAAACAAGAGATCGTAAATATTATTTCGAATACAATAGAATTCACAATTTTTCGTATACATTAATCTCCCTCAAGTCTTAAGAGCGATTCCATCTGAAGATTAAATTATCATTAAAACATTTTCAAACATAGAAGTGCTTTCCTCAAATAATTTAGCCTCCTATTTTAATATTCAAAATGAAGTTTTTCGTTGAGAAAAGGAAGCTTTTAAACTTTTGAGCTATGCAGTACGAAAGTTTAGGATTCCGCAGTCAAATACAGAACCCTTTTATTGAGAGAGCTTAAATAATATACATGGTTTTCCTTTATTCCTTAATAATATATTAACAGCTTTATATGCCTTCCTGCAAAGACATCTCCTTTTGAGGAAAACGTTTTGATCTTCACCAGGCAGCTTTACACCAGTTACACTATTACACAAATATGTATATAACAAATAAACTGTAGCGTTATGCAGATTCACGGAAAATAAGTGACGTCTTTGAGATACAGATCCTCGCAGAGCACGAGATGAATTATAAACACACACACACACATATATATATATATTTATATATATAGTGAGTGGTGCTTGCCTGGATTTGAATTCGCAATCATTGGTTGATGCACGTGTTCTAACCATTGTGCCATCTCAGCTATATATTCAAACTAATAATATACCTATTTCAAGATTAAATCAAGTCTTCTTAAATATGTATCAATCAATAATATCGTTTTATTATATTACTAGATAAAAGCCCGGCTTCGCTCGGCTAAAAAGTGTAATACAGCAAATAAAAATTTACTACCGTACTCCTGCACCGCATTTGAAACACACTTTCTGAACGCACCCGTAAATGTCAAATATGGCCGCCCGTACTGTCATGTCATTGAATTTCATGGATTTCAAATCGAAATATCTCGATTCTAAGATTGTTTTTTTTAATCATTATTTTTAACGTAATAGAATCATTATCTTTCCATGTCTATATTGTGGATATGTTTTGTTCAGGTCTATTGTAAATTATTAATATACATAGATATAGAAACTTTTTATATTTTTACTGAAACAGCGTTCTGTAATTTTAAAGCCTGCTTAGTGAAGGAGTAAAGAAAATAATTAGTACATCCATATAACACCCAATGAAGGTAAATACAAGAATTACATAATATAGTCCTTTAAATAAATAATACAATTACAGTAACTAGTAAGTATTGTACATAAGAAAGAGTAAGAGAATATGCAGGTTTCAGCAACAACACAAATCACGTTACTCGAGTTCTGAAAATCAGAAATATGGTCATATTTGCGACGGCAGAAAATGTACCGGATAGCGATATTTCGAAGTCGCTCAAGCTTATTGAGTTGGTCCTCGGTCAAATCAGGATAGCTCGCATCTACATAATCCAGGATAGCGTGACATAAATGTGTATAAAATTGAGGATGATACTTTTGTTAATTTTCTCCCTTATTAAAATCACGTTCTTAATTCAAATTGTTTTTTTTTTTTTACTTCAATATCTTATTAAATAAATAATATTGTGTGTCTCTATTCTATTAGGCTTTATATTTAAATGTCAGAGTCAAATCATGACATTTACTTTTAAGCCAGGTTTACTCAAGCGGTATATTTTTTGAGCACGTTTTTAGTTCTGGAGATAATAAGACAGTATAATTCGGTTGTTTTTTTATTACACGTACTAAATATTTATTTGTTTTTTTTTTTTATACCAATATTAATATTTCTGTTGAATCTCTCAAAAAGTTCGACTGAATTTGTTTTGTCAATTTTTTACGAGATTCTGAAAACAATTTTGATCTATATTATTAAAACATCAACAAATCGTGCACCAATAATATACGGGATAAAATAAATATGTGAGAAAACTTATATATATATAGAGCATATAATATCACAAAGAAATAAATCATTTTAGATCATCCGTGGACAGAGGTACAGCGTACTATTAATTTAAAAATGTTGTTTACACCTATAAAGATGTATCACCTCGAATGTTACCCATATTAAATATTTTATTTTTTTAAAGTGTTTAGTGATAAGTCGATGGTGTAACTTTTTACAATAAATAAATAAAACTCATAGTTTTAAAAGGTGTTTTTTGTAAATGGAAATTGTTTGGTATATTCCCATGCATGAAATATAGATTCACAGTTCGTGTATAAAATACTTGTAAATAAAATCATCGTAACTGTATCCTAAAATAACTATTTGTTGTGCAAGTGTACACAGTATAAAGTTTTATCAATCGTCGCTTGACGATTCACCCTAATGGACATACACTCAATTAGTTTTTATAGCCGCGGCGTCGTTCAATTTAACGCGTAACTGCGACCGCACTCGACTACCCTTTTTATTTTTGTTCACCGGCTTTTTTTTTTACTTGGAATCCTTTGATAAATTATACTTTAATTTTATTTCAAAGTTGCAGCAAAATCAAGTGGCAATTCAGACTATTTACGACTTTAATAAAAGCAATATAAATAAAAAAAAATGTGTAGTATTTTTCTAACGGTACCAATCGAGTATCAAAGCGGTGGTATAAATTCATTTATTTGTATCTTCTATATATCTCTATCTATAGGGTACTTCGCCATATCGTACTTGTTTTATTCATTTATGAACTTTATTGCACACGAATTCAAAGCATTATCATAGTACATACATGGTATGTAGCAAGTTAAAACGAGCCAAGGCCTTGACACTACTGATATCCAACCAACCATTGTGATAGAATCTGAGCTATGAGAATAAAAAAATAGATCTCGTGAGACACCTAATTGGAACGATTGCTTTCGCTGTATATTATATAACAAACACATTGAAATAAATTACCAAAATTTGAAAAATAATAAATTACAATATTTTTTTTATACCAAAATCCAGCTTGTATTAAAACAGTGACAAAAAGTGGGTTTAAATAATTTTATATAAAACTCTTATAATAGAAAGAGACAAAGATAGAGAGACAGAGATAGAGAGAAAATGGTCGCACGTAGGAGGAAAAACTGAAAAATGATTTCTGCTAGTCTAGTGTATGGCTCGTACAGGACTTCGCTCCAAAAAATAACATTATATAATAATAACACAATTATGGTTATAAAGTAATAACAAAGCATTAAGTAATTATATCGTACTAATAAAACATAAAACCTTTATTGTGAGGCCAAGACCTATCATCGTGCCAATCCACTAAACGGTGTAGAAGAACGACGAGTAGCAAACATGAAAACTATAATTCCATTAAAAAAAACAAAATACATTGCATCATGTATAGTAACTTTATTGATATTTTAGTATACAGAGTATAAGTGTAATGAAAAATAAAAATAATTCACCTATTACTTGGTAGTGGGGCTTGTTGCAAGTCCGTCTTGGTAGGGGGACCTATCATATTATATTCTACCGCCAAACAGAAATACTTTGTATTGTCGTGTTCCAGTTTGTATGATGAGTTAGCCAGTCCATCTAAGACTACAGGCACAAAAAACATAAAAGTTTTGTTTCCAAGATTTCAATGTAAATAGATGATGATGACCACATATGGAGGCACGTTTCTAGTCTGCTAATAATATATATTTTGCGAATTCATTTGTGTCATCCTTTATAGTGTTATGGATAACATTTTAACGCTAAATACATATACTCGGCATTTATGTTATAAAATTATGTAACAGCCAACAACAGTTAAACGACGTATAAACTTAAATTTTTATTTTTTCAACTTTATGGTCTGGTGTGGAACTAAATGTTACATCAAAATAAATGTTCAGAATGTAGATTGCAGTTTTGATTTCGAGTATATAACTTAACCTTAACTAATAAAAATATAAACAATTCCGAATACAGCTAATTCGTTAAAATCAAAGGTAATTTAGTACATTACATATATTTTTATGAACAAAACATTATGTTGAAAAAAAAAACAGACAACCTCCGTGGTAGAGTATTGTGTACATCGGTTTTCATGGGTGCGCCACTGCGAGGGTTCTTTTCCATCCAAAAGTTTCTGTGTTATCTTTGGTCTGAATATTTGTGGTACGGTCGTTACTTCTGATTTTCCATAACACAAGTGCTCTAGCTATTTACATTGGTATCAGACAACAATATTATATACACGTAATGTATGTAATGTTGTCATTGGACATATGTATTGATATATGTATATCTATACATATAATAAAATTGGAGTGTCTGTTTGTAATATTAAAATATCCCTTTTTTACTCAATGCATGTGTACGAGTATGCACAGTACATATACCAAAAATAACATTTTCTACAGTTTTTGTCTCTCTGTCTGTTTGTCTGTCTATCTGTTTGTTCCGGTTTATCTTTGGAACGACTGGACCGATTTTGACGGGAGTCAAAGGAGTAAGTAGTAACTTAGCTTACAATATTTTTTCTTTTTTTGTTAAATTCAAACGCGTACAAAATCGCGGGCACAGCTAGTTTATATATAAAAAACATCGTAACTTTAGATTTCCCTTCAAAAAACATGTATTTTTCTGAATTCTGAAGAATTCAATTTTCCGTTTGTCATTTAATCATATTGTTACAAACATAATTTCCAAGTAAAATCAGCGCATGGGCCTTAACTAAGTCACCCGTATTGGCGGCGCAACACAAAGCGGGGTGATCAGCGCGGAGTTCCAAGAAGATCAGACGCAGCATGACGTGACTTGCTAGCAGCGTGCTAACGAGTGATTCCGTCAATTTTTACTCGCATCGATCGATATATTAGAATTAATTACTTTAGTCTTTATTATGTAAAATACTGATTTTGTTTGTGTTTATTCGGCTGTAGCTAATATTAGTACACATTAATTAATTTACTTGATTTTTGGTAGTTTTATACATGATAGAAATATTGGTTGTATAGTCGGGGTAAGAAGAGGTTCGTCACCTTAAGATCTATTTTCGTGTGCTCAGTATGAGCGATAATCCGCTCTACCGATCGAGAATGACATATTGCGTCGCAATGATTTGATGTTTAGATTCAAAAGGTAATAAGAGTTTAAAAATTTATATATATTTCTTACTCTGTCTGTACACAAATGTCAGCTTTATAGTTAAAATGAAGTATATTTTAATATTATGCACATATATGTAAATGGTCGTATATGTAATATCAATCGGTTATATCTTCTACTTTATTAGAGAATATTGAAAACTCACGTGTTCATGTTATTCAATACTGAAATTGTAGACATTGCTTTAAAGAAAATCCCGAAGAAGCGAATCGGTACAGCGATTGTAGCACTTGAATATGAATAGAAGATAACGGGTTCAAACCAAGACGAGACATTTTGAGTTGTTACGTACATGAGTCCATTAAAAATCTGTTAAAGTTGCATCCATCCCGTAATGGAGCGGCGTCGTAGAACAATCTCAAAATACTCATTCGGCATGTAAGTAGCCCAAGAGTAGTCTACCTACATGCCGTTAATTTATTCTTAGACATTGAAAAGAAAAACTGACTTATATAGACACGCCCCGGCTTCGCCCCGGCAGTTGAAACATTTATAATTATCAGTGTTTCGTTACTAAATTGTTCATGTATTGTATACAAAAACATTCCTCTAGAATCATTTTATCTATTAAAAAAACCGCATCAAAATCTGTTGACAAATTTTAAATCTGAACATATATAGGGCCAGACAATGATAAGCGAGTTCGTTTTATACTATGTAGTGATAATGATAATAAAATTCGTAGCTCTCGGACAAATCAAACTTGGTCGGTTTAAGCGTATCCAACGAATCGCTTTAATTTTAATGTCCTTGCATTGCAGAGGAAATATTTTTAGCTCCGTGTTGTGCTTTACATATTTATTAACTCTATCTCGTACATTTTCATTGCAATTAAAATCTACTTCATTGTAAATTGTGTTAAATGTACTTAGCCGTTTGCTAATTTGTGTATATGGACTTGATTCGAAGGAAATATTTCTTTTCATTTAAAAATTTCATTCGAATACATTGTTTTGTAGTTATTGGGTCTTTTTTAAGCCCATCTGGGTTAGTATATAGATTTTAGCGCTTTTCAGCAATATTTGGTACTGGAACACATAAAAGTATGTAAATTGGAATGGAACAAATGGAATGGAGAGGGTTTTGAACATGTACCTCCACGCTGTTCCAATGCGGGTTGGTGGAATACACATGTGACAAAATTTCGATGAAATTAGAGACATGCAGGTTTCCTCGCGATGTTTTTCTTCACCGCTGAGCATGAGATGAATTATAAACACAAATTAAGCACATATATATTATATAGTGGTGCTTGCCTGGGTTTGAATCCGCAATCATGGGTTAAGATGCACGCGTTCTAACCACTGGGCTATCTCAGCTCTTGAACTGGAAAATATAAAACGATTTAATAAAAAACACCATTTGAGTTTTTTGATTGTATAAATGATACATAAAAGAGCTTTCTTATCTTATAATAAATCTAATAAATCCTCAAATACCTGGGTACAAAATTTGAGGATTTATTACAACGAAGAAGAAAAAATGACTTCAAAAATACCAGAAAGGTATAAGTCACTCATCTATAAAGTACAATATTTTAGCAACTTCACATTATAGGTATTGTAAAGAACAGTGACACTGTCAAAAAAGTTGACTATTCCTTAAAGCTTCAATACACCACCAGCCTTAAAAAACTAGATTTTCTGTCCCTTGTGCTTTTAGTTAAGCGTATTGCTCTATGGTGGTGAAGTATAATGAGTGGGTAGTGATTATATCGCCCCTGAAGTACTTGAAGCTCAATGGGATAAATACTAAATCATACGTACGTGTGTCAACGACATGATTTTCGAGAAATCGATAAATATATCTAAAAAAGAAAAACAATTTATTCATACTAATTTTCTCATGAAAGTATTTTATTTTTGACGACCTCCATGGTCGAGTGGTATGTACACCGGTTTTCATGGGTACGCCACTCTGAGGTCCCGGGTTCGATTCCCGGCCGAGTCGATGTAGATTACCATTAGTTTTCTATGTTGTCTTGGGTCTGGGTGTTTGTGGTACCGTCATTACTTCTGATTTCCATAACACAAGTGCTTCAGCTACTTAAATTGGGATCAGAGTAATGTATGTTGTCTCATATTTAAAAAAAAAATGTATTACATTAAAATGTGTTTATGCAATCTATTATAGGTAGCTATAATAAAAGAAACTGGTTTTATTACTTCAGCGTTGAATGCAATTAGTATGTAAAAGAGAATTGGCTGGGTATGCTAAGTGCGTTAATAATTCATAAGGCAGGAGTTAGATAAGATACAACTAAATAAAATGCATGTATTAAAAAGTCGCATGCAGTCATTTAAATTAACGAGTTAATAACGTTGAGCTAAGTTGAATTATGTGATAGTCATTATATTTCTCTCGAAGAAAAAAGGAAGGATTATTCCACTACGCGATAAAGTGATTAAATATTCAATTTTTCTCGTGCGGCATCGAATCCGCAATATTAAAATGCACGTAACTCATTGGGCCATTGTATAGGTATAGTACGACACAACTTAGATGTAGCGTCGACAAAATTCGTAAAACCGATCACATCCGAATTAAGGACGATGCGCTGTCTCAAATTATCCATAAGTATTTCGTAGGCGAAAATCATCTTTACACAAACGTAATAACTTGTAATATCATGTGACCTATTATATAATTATCAATTTGACACGTCGATTGTGCATGTAGCACTTGCTTTCTCGAGTTGAACTGACGCGGGAATCTATAGCGACGAATATTGCCAAATTGCGCGATAGAGAGCTATTTTTATTGGTTGTGTAAATCGCAGTAATTGGTACGAATGTTGTCGATGCTACATCTAAGTTGTGTCGTACTATACATAATAATTGACATCAAATAAAGTTACAACGGTACTGACAGAACGCGTGAACGTGACTACTTGCCAACAGACTATCATCGCTCTCGTCTGACGTTGTATGGAACTCGAGACGTTTCTAAAATTTTTTCTACATTTCAATGCAAGACTTACTGACGTTTGAGAGCGAGCCCTCTACCGCCGTCAGAATGAAATGCTTTTTTAAAAGTGTCGTTGAATGAGTGTCGTCTAGCGTTACGCGGCGTTCTTTATCGACTTTGGAATATGTTTATAGCGTGCGTTTGTTCAGATGGTATTTGGATGATTGGTAGAAAAAGCATATTATTCGATACAAGATTTTATAGATGATAAAAAAACGTGGAGACAACAACTGTTGACTTCCAAGCAGGATATATTAATTGAAATAATTGTATTTAATTAACATAACTTCGTATTTTTTCAAACGACTGCCAAAAGGAGGAGGTTATCAATTCGTCTGTATTTTTTTTTATTTTATTTTTATTTTTTATGTTTTTTACCTCATTACTTTTCACTGGGTGGACCGATTTTGATATTTTTTTTTGTTTGAAAGGTAGTGCTTCCCGTGGGGTCCAATTTTTTTTTTATTTTTTTCCGATGATGGTATCCATATGAAAACGACATAAGTCTTAAATTTGCATTATGTATATGCGCGACAAATCGGTGAATAACTGAAAATCACGTTAACCAATTTTAATAATTCTTTTTTTATTATAAAATATATACTTCAAGGGTAATTTGGTGAAAGTTTGGTAAGGTTCTGAGCACAGGATCCATGACAAAGTAACGGAACGGAAGGGAACGGAACAATTCTGAGGAGCACGTTAGCGATACTCAGTCGAATCTTTTATTTATAGGTTATTTGGATATTTGAGTCACCTTCCGTAATGTGGTTGTGTTTATGTAATTATCATAGTCGAATATTATAATCAACTAGCTACCCACCCCGGCTTCGCACGTGTGCAATACTGATACTAAATATACTACAGAATTTGTGTATTTACGACATCACATCGCAAACTTCTAAAATTATCAGTGTTTCTTTACTATATTGTTCATGTATTATATACACAAACCTTACCCTTGAATCACACTATCTTTTAAAAAAAACCGCATCAAAATCCGTTGCGTAGATTTAAAGATATAGGGACAGAGAAAGTGACTTTGTTTTATACTATGTAGTGATGGAACTCCTATACGGCTCGCAGTTAGGGTGCGATATGGGGCAGAATTTTTTACTATCTTTAATTGAATTTTGTGTATGTGATGTGATGTCATATGATGTATGAAATATAGTTGGTCTTTTTCAAAGTTTTTTTGCTGAGTTCGATTACAGCTCTTTCGAAGCATCCTTGTAGTTTACGCCGCGTGACGTATTAAATCCGCATTTTCGAAAGTTTATTTTTGCTTTATTCGCAAGTTTCCTTTGAAATTGTCCTCGAAGTAGTTTCTGACTCATATAAACGGAACGCTTAATCTATCCATATTAAAAAAAATTAGTTAGTCAACATCAGCTTCACTTAAAATCAAAAAATAAATAAAAATGTTAACAAAAAGAAAAACCGACTTCAAACAAAACACTATTTAAAACAAATGAATATGCACGAAAAAGTAATTAAAATAATTGCGTATTCAACATATTTTTAGAGTCTTCCTAAGTTAAATGAAATGAAAAATATTAGACTACTTAAAAGTCGATTAACGATTACATCATGTAGTTATAATTATTGTTATATTTGGAGTCGGTGTCAGCCAATAAAACCCTACAGTATATCTATCAAAAAACAATACGAAAATACTTTAACAAATATGTTTTTTACAAATTACCTTTAACACAATAATATACTGGATCAATCAAGGGGCTCGTATCGCTTCTTTCTTTTGATTGTTGGGGAAAGGGCACCGTGGCTGATTGCCCTTGCCCTGTTTGTCAATTAATTTAGACCAAATCTTACAAGCTAAATTGGAACCTTATTTTACGGACGTTAATTTCTACGCATCGGCTTAATTCCGATGTCGACACATTTTTAAGTTAAGCTTTACGTAATTGCTTACCCAGGATTAGCTGCTAATAACCTTCTCATCATTCAACAACATAAATAAAGAATTTTGTATACCAAAATTTTGGAAATGTCCCACTGCTGGGCTACGGATTCCTCTCCCAAATATAATGTAATAATAATAATATAATAAATATGAGACAACATCACATACATTACTCTGATCCCAATGTAAGTAGCTGAAGCACTTGTGTTATGGAAATCAGAAGTAACGACGGTACCACAAACACCCAGACCCAAGACAACATAGAAAACTAATGGTAATCTACATCAACTCGGCCGGGAATCGAACCCGGGACCTCAGAGTGGCGTACCCATGAAAACCGGTGTACACACCACTCGACCACGGAGGTCGTCAAAAATAATATATAAAGGAGAATGTGTGCAGCCCAGTCTATCACACTGTTCCAATGAGGTTGGTGGACAAACATGGGACTTATGATGATTTCCTTCACTACCGAGTTCTCTTGATAATTTAATGGTGCTTAATGGGTTTGAAATCATCCTCATCTGTTGGAAATCACGCGTTTTAATCACTAGGTCTCCTTATGTATAAATCAGTTATATTTTAATTCGTTGTTTTTTTAATTATTTAAATTTAGAAATCTTATAGCATGCGAAGTCACTGAAAAAATGCTTAAGGTATAATTTTTGTCTATCGAGTTCTATGTAATATTATATTAGGTACTATTTAAACGTTATATAGAACTATTAGCTTATCTCTAATATTGATCTATCTTTGAGTAGTTGGCGTTAGGACTTCGTGCAAACCGTCTGGGTAAATAACATATACTCATCACTTATTCCAGCGCTAAACAGTATTACTTTGTATAGCCAACGATTAAACGGGAAAGTTTTATAGATCTAGTTTAATTACATTCATAAGAAAACAAAATCTCTGGTCTGATTGGTAGTTCGTAACCTATACATATATTTTTATAAATGCTAACTAGAAATATATTTAGTACAAGTAGTCGCTCGTGGCTTCGCTTGCGTTTTGGTTGTCACGTGTCACGCAAAAAAGTAACCTATGTCCTTTCTTTGAGTTCGAGTTTGCTTCATAACAAATTTCATCATATTCGGTTCAGTGATTTGGTCGTGAAAGAGCGAAAGACAGACAGACAGGGTTACTATCAACAACAGCCTGTAAATTCCCACTGCTGGGCTAAAGGCCTCCTCTCCCTTTGAGGAGAAGGCTTGGAACATATTCCACCACGCTGTTCCAATGCGGGTTGGTGGAATGCACATGTGGCAGAATTTCTATGAAATTTGTCACACGCAGGTTTCCTCACGATGTTTTTATTCACCGCTGAGCACGAGATGAATTATTAAGACAAATTAAGCACATGAAACAGCGGTGCTTGCCTGGGATTGAACCCGCAATCATCGGTTAAGATGCACGCGTTCTAACCACTGGGCCATCTCGACTCTCGAGTTGCTATCACATTTATAATATTAATAGAAATTTCTAAGGAAAATCATAAAGAAAATATTTTTTATTCAAGGATACTCATAACTGCACTTTTGAATCGACATGTTACACTGTTTATTTATTTATTTATAAGGACAACTTACAATACATACACCAGTTATAAGTTTTAAAATAAAGGTAATTACATTTTTAGCTAAGTTTTGTTTCAATTAAACGTTATAACAGCATGGAAAGGGACAGCTTTATCTATTAATCTAACACAACTTTCTTTCTTTCTACTTCTATTATACAAAAGGGAAAACAAAAAATACTACCAATAATAATACAATATAAAATGCAAATTTTATATTGTATTACTATTGAATTAAATTTGATACTACCACCGAAGTAGATTCTACCGAGAAGAACCGGCAATAAACTCAGTAGTTACTGTTATCTATCTACTTATTTTAATTACAGAGTATATTAGGAAACAACAAATAATATTTTTATCTATCCTGCCTAGCAGTCAAGAAATACTAAGCGCACGCTTTTTAATCTTTAATACAATCTTGCATCATATTAGTTGTGAAATTAAACTTAAATATTAAATATTAATAAAACACTTATGTGTTATATGTCTATGTATCGGGTTTATCCTCATAAACCCAATATTGTAACTAACTATATTGTCAAAGTGTTTCTATTAGATAATAATCATGTTCGCCTGACCGATTTCGGTTACGGTGAACATTCCCACGGGAGACTAGTCTACTATATGGGATATATTACAATTTACACGTGTAATTGTAAAAAATGCTTTGTATCCTTATACTCATCAAGTTATCCTGGGTTCAAACCCGTGGTAGAGCATTATGACGACCAGATATAATAATTTTGCAGTTCTAAAAAATAAACAACGAGTGGATTGAAAAGGGATAGCCCAGTGGTAAGAACGCGTGCATCATAACCGATGATTACGGGTTCAAATCTAAGCATAGCCAAATTTTTATGTGCTTAAATTGTGTTTATATTTCTACATCTCGTGCTAGGCGGTAAAGAAAAACATCGTGAAAAAACCTCTATGTGTCCAATTTTAAAAAAATTCTGCCACATGTGTATTCTACCAACCCGCATTGGAACAGCTTGGTGGAAAATGTTCCAAACCTTTTCCTTAAAGGGAAAGGAGGCCTTAGCCAAGCAGTGAGAAATTTATAGGCTGTTGTTGTTATTGTTGTTGATTAATCACAAAATTTAATAAGCTATAACACCTCCAAACTTACAATTTAGCTAGTTTTCTTATAAGGTGTAGACATCCGCTAATAACGGATTTTACGAAACTCCACCCTTAAAGGCGTAAAACGAGGGTTGGAAATTTCTATGAAAGTCCTATTTTTATGAAGAAAGAGACTAGAATTTTAAAATGTTTGCTCTATTGATGGTTGGAGATTTACTAATAATGCATCTATAGAAATCAACCCCTTTTAGGGTTAAAACAAGGCATGGTTGATTTCCACAGCTAGTAAATATATATTTTGAAGTGATTTTACGTGCGTGTCGTGTTTATGTGTGAGTTAGACAGACAACGTTTAATTGAGATTATAGATTTTCTGCTAATAAGCTTAGTATTTTGTAAGAGCCTTTATACCGGTCCAATAAATGGATATTAATTATATTATTTCGGCTCTTAAAGCAGATGAACCTTTGAATGGAGCAATATCTAATTCCCCGTATTAATCTAATAACGAATAACATTCGTACAATGGCTACCGTCATGGCGCAGTGATTGGAACCTGTGAATCTTGCTCTTAGTATGCGGGTTCAAAGCAGGATCACTGAATTTTCGTATGTTTATAACTCATTTCAAATGTGATAAAGGAAAATGTAGAGTGAAATGGACTCCAAACTTCCGAAGTGATGCCCAGCTGTGGGGTTTATTGACTGTTACTGTTACTTTAGAACCTTTTAGGTAACATTAGAGAGATCCCGTCTTTTTTTGGGCTCGTTGTACCCAAAGAAAAATACTATTTTACTTTGTCGAATCCAATTGTTAAGCAAATAAAACTGGAATGAAGCGAATTCTTTATAAATGACTTTCGTTGAAAATGTCTTTTTAAAGGTACTCGCGCTGACTGTAAGTGACAAGGAGCTAATATTAAGTGCGTTAGAATGTATTTGACTCAGCTGTTTATTTTTAGTTCTGCTTTCTTATCCAATTCTGCAAAGCTGCACGTGACGTTTTCATGTTTTTAAATGATATTTTAATATTCTTACGTTTATTTTTAACAAAAAGGTTCTATATAATTTTTTGGATGAAATAAGGGTATCTTTTTCTGAATAAGAATGTTGACTTCTGGTTTTGTCTACTATATAACATGCATTTATTTTATGTCTTAAACAAGTTATTGAATCGTTCATTGATGATAACGGTGTAAAATCCGTTGTGTAATTTAAGATATCTGAGCATACTGATAGTGGGATGCGACTGCACAACAAATATTGCAGAAACATTGAAAAATAATATATTAACACAATGCACAAAATATCACTTAGTAACATATTTATTTTAACACAAAAATAAAACTTGAATACAAAACCACAGACCACAAAAAAGTGGGTTCGGCCGATATAGTTATGATATAACTACTAAATTTGTGTTCATACAGCTGTAACTATATGTTCATATTTCGGGATGTATACGACTTTTATGATTATGGAATCGAAATAACCACACAACTTCGTTGGACGAGGTCAGCTGATGTCGTGATGACATTAGCCACTCACGCTATTCTTAAAGAAGACTCCGCTGAACAGAAGGTAAAACTCCACTTTTCACTTGGAGATAGGACTTTGTGAGCCCACTCATCAGATATTCTACCGCTAAACAGCAATGTTCGGTATTTTTGGTTTCCAGTATGAAGTGTGTCTGATGCAGCATGGCATCTCAATTCCCAAGATTGTCGGCGCATTGGAGATGTAAGAATAAGTACAATATATTTCTTACAGAGTCAATGTTTAAACACTGACAGACTCTAATGTCCGGGATGCTATTGCATTGGAATTCGAATTATTTTGAGTTTACTGACCTACAATTCGAGATGGCCCAGTGGTTAGAACGAGTGCATCTTAACCGATGATTGCGGGTTCAAACCCAGGCAAGCACCGCTGATTCATGTGCTCAATTTGTCTTTACAATTCATCTCGTGCTCAGCGGTGAAAGAAAACATAGTGAGGAAAACAACCTGCATGTCACAAATTTCATAGAAATTCTGCCACATGTGTATTCCACCAACCCGCATTGGAACAGCGTGGTGGAATGTATGTTCCAAAGTGTGGATGGTATGTTCCAAAAGCTTTTCCTCAAACTGAGAGGAGGCCTTTAGCCCAGCAGTGGAAATTTAAAGGCTGTTGTTGTTGTTGCTGACCTACAATTTTTTATATTACCTGCCTCAGATCTGTACCCAGGACTCCACTATCTGCTGACTTAAAATACTTTCCTATTGCTAACTTAGAGAAACTAACAAGGCGGTTAGTAATATTAAATACATGTAACTGTGTCATAGACTTAATCTACTAAGTCTCTCATTAATTCCACAATGATTACATAATTTATTAGCATTAATTTCAATAATTAGTATGTAATTTTTGTTAGTGGTCTTAAACCAATAATAATAATCGATAATGGTACGATAACTTCTCGGTAATTCTAATATTATTAATAATGTAGTTTCTGTGTATTTTTGATACTATTGGATCTTGAATCTATACTATACTTAGATTATAAGTGCGGAAGTAACGCTGCTTGTTACTTCTTCACGTTTAGACCACTAAACCGATTACGATGAAACTTGTCATGGCCAAAGTTTGAGTCCCAATCAATTTTCATTTTTTTTTTCATTTCTGTACACATATACGATTATAGCTATTAACGTTATATATACGGACCTACTAAATGATAGCATATCATGTCATGATAATTTGTCTTAAAATGTCATGACATGATATTATATTACACATTTTTAGAATTATTAATGACTTCACTTTTAAGATGAAAATTATTTTACTAAAATCTTTGCAAGTTGGTATTAACTTAATATTCCTAGTTTAAATTAGGATAAATTGTGTTGGCAGTGAACGAGATAATTATCTAAGCAGTCAGGATTAAACTTGCGACTACCACATCGCTAGGCAACCTAGTAAGCCGCTGAGATATTGTTACATTTGAAGACAAAATGTGCGTTTACTTTTTATTTATTAGATGGCTATAAAGTCTTAAATATTTTTTGTATATCTCTATTTTTAACTACAGCTCATTTCATGAACTACTTTTATACAATAATGAATGAGGTAAGTAGTGAACAGGCAGACGGTCATTTTATTGTTTAAAAATAGCTTATACAGGTAAGCCTTGAAAACATTAATTGCGACGTAATTAAGGTCAAATTCGCTTGACAAATTTTTACCCGGAAAATATTGTAAGCTACGCGACGGGTTGTCGTATATTGATTTTAACAAATGTTAGATCTTAATTGCTTTTGAGCTGGAAAATGTAATATAATAAGACAGCTATATACATATATAGATTATAGATATACAGTGTACCTTTATTTAGTTTTATAAAATATAACATTAAACCATACAGAACAAAACTATGAAATGAAGGTGTAAATAATATTATAGTGTAGAAAAGTATATTTATTACGAATGAGTCAATTACTTATGATTAAGTTTACAAGTATTATTAATAATTGCAATCAAAATCCCGTAAATATTAAAAATGTCAACAAACAAGTTAGTCAATTAATCGTTAAATATTTAGTCGTCTGTCGTAATTTGTATTTTATAAGGTCAGCTATTATTGGCGCGATAATGATAATGTCTGCCGTTTCCAAAATGGCAGCGGTCGTCATTAAGTCGGAGTGCCCTCATTTGGGTGTGAGGCGCGTAAACGTGTCGGAAGGAAGGAGGTTTCAACTCGGTGCTGCATCTAGAAAATTAGCCTCGCTACCTAGACCACATTAGGACGCCTACGAGCTTACTATTAACAAAATAACGTGAGTTAATTATAACAAGATATGCACGCGAAATTATGTAAATTTCAACGAATTTACGTTAGCTAGGATATGTAATTTATTTATGTTAAATAAAAAGAGTTATTTTACATTACAAAGTCATTTATTTTTATAGATTTTTTTTATGGTATAGTTTGGCGGACGAGCATATGGGCCACCATCACAAATAGAAAATGACGCTGTAAGAAATATTAACTTTTCCTTACATCGTCAATGTGCCACCAACCTAGGGAACTGAGATGTTATGTCTGTGCTTGTTGTTACACTGGCTCACTCACCCTTCAAGCGGAACACAACAATACTGTGTACTGTTATTTGGCGGTAGAATAACCGATGAGTGGGTGGTAGCTACCCAGACTGGCTTCCACAAAGCCCTACCACCAAGAAAATGATAGATGAAATCATGAAAAGATGTTTTGTCTTTCACTTGAGTACAACACAATAAATTTTAATTGAATTGTTATTTAACAAAAGAAATTGTGTTTAAGAATTTTTTATTTAATGTATATAGCCCATACAAAGACATATATAGCACGTACATTAACAAATATATCTATGTGAATATATGTTGCCTATATTTTAGCAACATCATTTTCAAGCTCTTAAAACATTGTAGGCAGAATAAAATTCCAGAGAGTTTTTGAAATTTTAATGACAGACATATTCTTTGAACGTACACGATAATCACCCATACAAACTGCATACAAATAGTGCATCGAAAAGAAACATACATCTTACACAAAGGTCGTGTTATCGTTATTTTCATCTTGCTCTCGGGCAGAACATTAATCATTTGTATATTCTAATAAAAATAACGCTATATTTTCGTCGGTTACTGGAGTCAATTTGGATTTTTCGGAATATGATTTTATTTAATAAACTAAAATAATTTATTACACAATTCTGACACACTAAGCCAAATATAAATATAAATTTATAGATATTTTTGGCGTTTATTCCATCGCTGTGTTGTTGGATACAGCTGTAGTAGACTTTCATCTGATACATCCGCCAGTATCAGATGAAAATCTACCACAGCTAGGATATCCGCATATCCTTACGATGTTTACCTTCACACCCAAACTGCACTTAACCATTTTCTTGTCCATCATATATGGTTCATGCTGATTGTTTAACTCTTGTGTTACACTGTAATAGTACCTTTTTTCCGACTTGATATGATAGCCGAAGGCCGATTTGGAAAATTTTAGAAAAGTCTTATTTTTAGCAATTAATGATTATATGTAAATACTCACAGATAATTTATCTCTTGTATATATCACCGTAAAATTGTAAATATTGTTAGATTATAATCTATCAATTGTAAACCGTCGAAAGATCGTGAACGTTTATTCAACTTACAATAAAACGTATACAATTTCGATAGTTCATAATATTTCGGTTACATTAGAGTTTTTATAATTTAACTGAAATTTACTTCGATAGATAATAAACTAAAGAAAAATTGTGTGTTAAATTGTAAGCAGTATGTTACGGTTCATAATATTTCGACAATTCACAATCTCACGAGATAGATTTTAATCTAACAGTATTTCCAATTTTACGGTGACATACATATAGTTATTGTAATTGAATAGTGATGTAAATACCTGTAGTGGTGAATCATACTGCACTGGTCCGTGTACTTTTGATTGCATTGTTCTTTGAATATGCATATGGTATTTCAAATCATTACATGATATAAAACAAAGTCGCATACCGCTGTCTGCCCCTATGATACGCAATGGATTTTGATGTAGTTTTTTTTTAATAGAGTGAATCGTTAGGAAGGTTTTTGTATATAATACATGGACTATACAGCAAAGAAACAAGAAAAAATCTGTAGTATATTTAGTATCAGCATTGCATTGCATTGCGGGTCGCTAGTAAATTAATAAATACGTGTTCAATACTGTTTCTCTTTGTAATCGAAGTATTTAGCAATCTCTTACAAATGACACTTTATTGCTGATGCAAGTCGTATTCACGTACGGTTTACGGTAAAGTGATATTGTTAGAGCTCGTGCTTCCGACGAGTGTTTCGACGTTTTACTTTTATGTATTGAAAAATGAATACCGTTTTAATGTCACCGATTACGCTGGAAAGAAATACAATAAGTAATTAGAAATTTCAAGATAATTAAATGAGTGTTATAATATGATTCAACGGTCAATTAATAAGGATTAATAAAAACCAAGATACTCAGTAATATCTAAGTAACTACATCTTACAGCACCTTTTGAAGGCATTGGAGGAATACACTCCAAATCGGCTTTAAAGATGTGTATAAGAATTTTACCCAACGCATTCAGATTTCCTTGCAACGTGTTTATATGGTGTCATGCATGAGATAAACCGATATACTTTTCTTGGTATTAGGGGCTCGTATAAGCTCATCGTGGTAATACAGTACAACAAAAGTTAGTATTGTTGTGTTCGGAATGAGGTACAGAGAACACAAAACTTTAATTGCCAAGATTGGTGCATTGGTAATATAAGGAATGATTAAAGTTTCTTATATTGCCAAAGGATGAGGGCGCTGGTGACCACGTATCACCAAGTTGGCCATTTGCATCTATCATTGTATACAAAAAAATTAATTAGATGAAAATCTACTAGATTATTAATTGATTAAACTTCTTAATTTACGTACTGATTAATATCGTCTCTCGACTATCTGTTATTTTATACAAAAATAGAAATTAATATTAAGTATGCCAGATTGAAAAATAAAAACAATTTGTCAAATTTTGACACATACATATAAGAACTAGATATGGAAGTTCTTTCGTATAAATAACATTGCCTTAAACACATTTGTATGATAGAAGTTAATTAAATATAAGTTGGTTATTCTATCACCAAATAACAGTACTCAGTATTGTTGTGTTCCGGTTTGAAGGATGATTGAGCCAGTGTAAATACAGGCACAAGGGACATAACACCTTAGTTCCCAAGGTTGGTGACACATTGACGATGTAAGGAATAGTTAATATTTCTTAAAGCTTCATTGTTTATGGGTGATGGTGACCACTTACCATCAGGTGGCCCATATGCTCGTCCGCCAACATATACCATAAAAAAAGATGTACAGTAGAAAAAATTATGAATGAGTTACGCGGATGAATGGAAAGGCTAAGTCTGGCCATCAGCACAAAATATTGATATGTTTTTACAGGAAATTTGTATTTGACGGAAATTAAATTCATCTGGTCTGGTATATGAAATCAGGAATGGAAATAATCCCGCCTACCTCTTAGCACGAGCGTAATTATAGCATCCATTAGATGATTATAAAGCACCATTGCTCGTAATAAATCCGTTGCTATAATGCACCCCTGGGTGTACCTTCAAAATCAAAGTTACGCAAATACTTAATCCAAGTCAAAATTAGAATTTAATATGGATATATTTGTTTATAAATAAAATTTTAACAAAAAGAAAAACCGACTTCAAACAAAACAGTATTTTAAAACAAATTAAAATGCACTAAAAAATAATAAAAATAATTGCATATTTAACATATTTTTGAGAGTCCTCCTAGGTAAAATGAAATGAAAAATATTAGACTACTTAAAAGTCGATTTACGATTATATAACGTAGTTATAGTTAAAGTTATATTTGGAGCCGGTGTCAGCCACAGGCACACGCTCCAACAGTCAAAAGAAAGAAGCGATACGAGCCTCTTGATTGACCCAGTATAATATCGTATAAAAGGTAATTTGTAAGAAACATTTCTTAAAGTATTCTCGTATTGTTTTTTGATAGGTATAGTATAGGGTTGACTGACACCGACTCCAAATATAGCAATAATTATAACTACATTATATAATCGTAAATCGACTTTTAAGTAGTCTAATATTTTTCATTTCATTTTACCTAGGAGGACTCTCAAAAATATGTTAAATATGCAATTATTTTTATTACTTTTTAGTGCATTTTAATTTGTTTTAAAATACTTTTTTGTTTGAAGTCGGTTTTTCTTTTTGTTAAAATTTTATTTATTTTTTGATTTTAAGTGAAGCTGATGTAGACTAACATTTTTTTCTTAATATGGATAGATTAAGCGTGCCGTTTATATGAATTAGAAACTACTTCAGGGACAATTTCAAAAGAAACTTTCGAATAAAGCAAAAATTGACTTTCGAAAATGCGGCTTTAATACGTCATGTGGCATAAACTACAAGGTACCACCCTCGAATGAGCTGTAATCGACCTCAGCAAAAAAACTTTGCAACAGAGCTATTCGTATGCTATGTCGTACATCATATGATATCACATCTCATATACACAAAATTTGATTAAAGACAGAAAGAAATTCTGCCCCAAATCGCACCCTAACTATAAGCCGTTTAGGAGTTCCGTCAATACATAGTATAAAACAAAGTCGCTTTCTCTGTCCCTATATCTTTAAAACTACGCAACGGATTTTGATGCGGGTTTTTTTAATAGATAGTGTAATTCAAGGGGAAGGTTTGTGTATGTAATAAATGAACAATATAGTAAAGAAACACTGACAATTTTAGAAGTTTGCAATGTGATGTCGTAAATAAACAAATTCTTTAGTATATTTAGTATCAGTATTGCACCCGTGAGAAGTCGGGGCGGGTCGCTAGTTGATTATAATATTCGATTATGACAATTACATGAACATAACCACGTTCCGGAAGGTGATTCAAATATCCAAGTAACCCATAAATAAAAGATTCGACCGAGTATTGTTAACGTGCTCCTCAGAATTGTTCCGTTCCCTCCGTTCCCTTAATTTGTCATGGATCCTGTGCTCAGAACCTTACCAAACTTTCACCAAACTACCCTTAAAGTATATCCTTTATAATAAAAAAAAGAATCATCAAAATTGGTTAACGTGATTTTGAGTTATTCACCTATTTGTCGCGCATATACATAATGCAAATTTAAGACTTATGTCGTTTTCATACGGAAACCATCATCGGAAAAAAATAAAAAAAAATGGGACCCCACGGGAAGCACTACCTTTCAAACAAAAAAAAATTATCAAAATCGGTCCACCCAGTAAAAAGTTATGAGGTAACAAACATAAAAAAAAAAAATACAGACGAATTGATAACCTCCTCCTTTTTGAAGTCGGTTGAAAAACAAGGTATGAAAAAAAACAATGGAATACACGTATGGAAGAATTTCTTTGAAACTAAACACGTGCAAGTTTCCTCACGATGTTCCATCACTACTGAGCACGAGATGAATTATAAACACAAATTAAGCATATGAATATTCAATGGTGCTTGCCTTAGTTTGAACCCACAATCATCGGTTAAGATGCTCGCGTTCTAACCACTGGGCCATACGTTGTAATATAAAATATTAATAAGTCGTTTTAAAAGAGCTTCTTTCACGATAATTTAATATGTCGTTATTGAATCTGCCAAGAATTGCAAATACAGTGCGCAGCGGGTAACTTCAAAGCAATAACAACAATATGTAAATGCGCAAAACGATTATAATTATATATATATATATATATAAATGCACAAATTCGATCTTAAAAACTCTTAAATTCATATAACATGAGATCGCCTTTGAAATTTTATTTCAAGTTAAAAACATTCGCGATTTATTGAGCGAACAATTTTATATCAAGTTCCGTATGTTTAAAGCATTTCGAAACGAAAAAGATGATAAATGACGGCATCGAATACGATTTAAGAATATTGGATAGTGGTCGGTTTGAAGGAGTGAATGCAATTTATTTTTTTCTTGCATCTCCTTGGAGACATTTCCAACTCCATGAATCAATTCAGCATTTGATAGACATCATATTAAATGGATATATTTTTATGGCACTATCGTGTAATTCTAGAGCCATTTCTATCAGTGATTTTACTTGTGTTTTTAGTTTTATTGTTAGTTTTAAATGGTACTAATTTATATACTAAGTATTACTATACACTGAAAATTAAAATTGTTATTAATTATCATATACCGGTCAGAACCACTAATTTTCATATCTACGGTGATCCAGATCCGAGGCTACAACTATGTCAAATTTAATAACAATTAGTTAAGTGCTTTCATTATGAAGAGGTATATAGTATTCAAATACTTTCTCCTTTATATATGAATGATATTATATAACTAATATAAATAATTATCTTACCAATTTATCTATAATTGGCTTAGTATGGGCAGCTATAGTTTTTTAGATTACAATATAGCGATAAATAATACGTTAATTTTCAATCATATTTCACAACAACAGCCTGTAAATTCCCTTTGAGGACAAGGTTTGGAACATATTTCACCACGCTGTTCCAATGCGGGTTGGTGGAATACACATGTGGCAGAATTTATATGACATTAGACACATACAGGTTTCCTCACGATGTTTTCCTTCACCGCTGAGCTCGACATGAATTATAAGCACAAATTAAGCACATGAATATTCAGCGGTAGCTGCCTGGATTTGAACCCGCAATCATCGGTTAAGATGCACGCATATTTCACAGTTCACAATATTTCAATAGATTACAATCTATCTCTATCTAGATTGTAATCTAAAGAATTTTGTAATCTTACGGTGACATATATAACGTTGGCTTAGCGTTCGCTTATATAATTCCTGAGTGACTTTATGTGCTTTGCGCTCGTTCTGCGCTCAGTAGTTTTCATAGTTGGTGTACACGTTTTTGAATGACAGACTAATACTAAGTATTTTCTTACAGAAAAACCTAATTACAGCTTTATCGGTTTGACTTGCAAGCGTGATCTGCGCGATATTATATTTAGCCATTAGACCAACGTGTATCAAGCAAGTACATATATCTATATCTTGACGCTAGATATTTAGTCTGAGGCATGGGAAACTGAATAATTTGAAGCGAATACGAATTGAAATAAAAACATATTTTAAAATGATATAATTTTTCAATTTATTTATTCCAAGTGATTTAAGCTTTAAAATACTTTCAAAGAAATATTTGGTCAGCCCTGATTGAAACGCCAATCAAAATTATTGATGTTTGTAAAATATGACATGCTACAGTAATTGGAATTTTATAAAGTACTGAATTATTGATGGGAAAAAATGTTTATACAAATTTTGATACGGCACAGACGTAGGACAAGATGGACACGAAAATTATACAGGCTGTGTTTGAATACATATCACGCGAAATGGTTCTAACAGAATGGAACTGGCAGGGTTTTGTGAACGCCCGCTCCCGTACACTCATTCCTTATTTCATATTAATAAATTGTATTGCTGTGTTGTGTTTAAAGAACAAAGCGAGCCGTTTTAGAAACAAGGGACAAATAGTTCTCATGGCTGGTAATCTCAAACGGAGCAAAGATTACTTAATAACACTTCTTGTCATGATTTTGGTGATCATTAACAAGGTACAAGTTTTAATAATTTATTTGGAATCTATTTAAGTGAGCTGAGATGGCCCAGTGGTTAGAACGCGTGCAACTTAACCGATGATTACGGGTTCAAACCCAGGCAAGCACCGCTGAATATTCATGTGCTTAATTTGTGTTTACAATTCATCTCGTGCTCGGCGATGAAGGAAAACATTGTAAAGAAACCATGCATGTGTCTAATTTCATAGAAATGCCACATGTGTATTTCACCAATCCGCATTTGGAACAGCGTGGTGGAACAGTTTCAAACCATCTCCTCAAATAAGAAGACGCCTTAACTCAGTGTGTGAGTGTGAAATTTACAGGCCGTTGTTGTTGTTATTTTATCTATTTAAAAATATATATGAATAAAAATATATATATGAATAAAAATATACACGCGTAGCCTTGGTTCGTCGACTTTTAATAAATTAACTGACGTAATTATTTATCTTTAGATCATGAGGCTAAGTTAACGAATAAAAGAGCCAATTAAATCGGTCTGGTAATCTTTTTGATTACATCTAACATTATTAAAAAGTCTGCATTAATGAGTGAGCGTAGTGTTCGGGTAACGTCCTAAAAGCCTTATAATATTGACTTATCTCAAGACTAATTACATAGTTATAACATAATTATTAGATTAATTAAAAAAAGCAAAATCGCTACAGTACGCTTTACTCTTAATACATTTTTATAATAAATGAAAGTCTAAATGATGAAAGTGGAACAAAAATTCAACTGAATTTTCATTTTCTTAATTTGTATAAAAGCTGAAGCTGTAAAAAAATTGCAAAAGAACACTTGAGCGCAAAAAGTTTTTATACATTATCGGGTTCATGGTTGATAGACCTTGAAAATGAAACGATCGCCTCCTGCTTATTTCCTTGATTTATTAAATTTATTATGTATATAATAAGATGAGTCGAGATGGCCCAATGGTTAGAACGCGTTCTTAACCGATGATTGCGGGTTCAAACCCAGGCAAGCACCGCTGTTTCCTGTGCTTAATTTGTGTTTATAATTCATCTCGTGCTCAGCGGTGAAGGAAAACAACGTGAGGAAACTTGCATGTGACAAATTTCATAGAAATTCTGCCACATGTGCATTCCACCAACCCGCATTGGAACAGCGTGGTGGAATATGTTCCAAACCTTCTCCTCAAAGGGAGAGGAGGCCTTTAGCCCAGCAGTGGGAACTTACAGGCTGATGTTGTTGTATATAATAAATTCACAAAGAAGTAACAAGCCCCCTTTAACCGGGTCGTATCAGGTCAGGGTATTAACTTTTTCGAACTAGCGGTAGTTTAAATTTAACGACCAATCAGGTGTAATATTTGTATATTATATTATGTATACGCACTATCATGAGCTGAGATGGCCCACTAGTTAGAACGCGTGCATCTTAACCGATGATTGTGGGTTCAAGCCCAGGCTTAATTTGTGTTTATAATTCATCTCGTGCTCGGTGGTTAAGGAAAACATCGTGAGGAAACCTGCATGTGTCTAATTTCATCGACATTCTGCCACATGTGCATTCCACCAACCCGCATTGGAACAGCGTGGTGGAATATGCTTCAAACCCTCTCCTTAATGGAAGAGGAGGCCTTATCTCAGCAGTGGGAAATGTAACTACAGGATGTTACTTTACTTTTACTTTACTATAAGCACTATCTTGATACCTATACTAATGTCTATAAGAGATTGATTAAAGCAATAAGTCCATCCATAAACAGTGTTCGCTCTAAATTGACGACATTTGTGGTCGAGTGTTGGGTACACCGGTTTTCATGGGTACGCCACTTCGAGGTCCCGAGTTCGATTCCCGGCCGAGTCGATGTAGATATGAGTTTTCTGTATTGTCTTGGATATGGGTGTTTGTGGTACCGTCGTTACTTCTGATTATTCATAGCACAAGTGCTTTAGTTACTTACATTGGGATCAGCGTAATGTATGTGATGTTGTCTCATATTTATTTATTATTATTATTAATTATAGGTTATTAATATGTATTTAAATTTCCCGTTACGTTTTTTTTTTTCGATGCCTTAAGATTATTATTTTTGTCTTAGATGTAAATAGAATCTGTATATAACATCGGATGAAGTAGGTACCAACCTATCTAAGAGCAGATTGATGGTGGAACAATAACTTCCAAATTTTCTTCTTAAAAGGAGAACAATCCAGTGTCAGTCAGAAATTTATGAGGTACTTTACCTTATTCTACTTGAAGAGTTACGCATTAATAGGCATATCTCATTGATATGCGACGCGTGTGTATGGTTGAAGGATGAAGATTTAAAGCTTCAAGCGTTCAACGCAAATTGCCTGAGATTAGTTTAGGATAAAGTTAATCCCATGCGTTTTCAGGTTAAATCACAATTTCCATACTTCAATGCTGATCTTTTTTTCATTTCATCATTTCATTTGCATGAACTTTATTTGTTCTTAACGACCCCGTTCTATAAAATAATTGTACTAAATCACAAGGGCTTGCAGTAAAGAGTAGTATCTGTTCTTTTCAGCTTAATATCGGAATGTTTCCACTCTGCGGCATCAGTATTAAGTTAACGGGATGTTCAGAAAATCTGACCAGCGTCCTTAACCTCGTGAGCTCTTGTTGTCGCCGACCATCTGTTCCATCATAGGAAATGACGATGACGATTTGGAAGAACGATAGGATGACGCAACCACCGGACATGACAACTAGTAAATTAGACCCCTACCTGACGCGAGTAAGGAGGAAGACCTCAAGGCTCGTACCTAGCTCGACCAAGCAGGAAGACCCCTCTAGGTGAGCCACTAACGATAAAACAAACAAATAAACATCATATGCAATTAATATATATACATACATTTTACAAAAAAATGTTGAGGCCTTTTTTTACGTTAAAAAGGTACTATTAAAATGGACAGAATATTTTTACTTTTAAACTTGCTCCTTGATTCTTATCCACGCGTTGCATGTTAATGAGATTAATACGTAGCCCTTCCAAAATGTCGAGATGTTGTACTTGTTAGAAAACCTAAATCTTAATCATGGATTACAAAGTCAGACCCGGTATGCACCACTGAATTTTCATGTACTTAATTTATGTTTACAATATTTAAACCTACTACTACTAATCTAATTGGTCTGCCCGCCTGGATAGGTATCACCAACTCATCAGATAATCAATCGCTAAACAACAGTACGCAGTATTGTTGGGTTCCGGTTTGAAGGGTGAGTTAGCCAGTGTAACTACAGGCATAAGGGACATAGCATCTTAGTTCCCAAGGTTGGTGGCGCATTGACGATGTAAGGAATAGTTAATATTTCTTACAGCGTCATTGACTATGGGTGATGGACCACTTACCATCAGGTAGCCCATATTCCATGAAAAAAAATTCAAAAACCTAAATATATCGAAACTCTTACAGATGGTAATCCACTAAAATCTCATTGGAACACTCAAATAACAATTATTAGTCTAGTTCTACGTAGGATATAGTTTACGATTGTTTCAAACATCGAATCCCTTAATACCAATCTCAGAAACGACGCGACCTTGGATTATTAAGTTTTCACCTCAAACCCTCGCGATTTTATCTTCCCCCAATATAACTAGCTAGCTAACTAATGACATTTAAATTATTTTATATTTAAGGTTCTGTATATATAGGACGAAAACCCTTATTAAATAATTCTTACATTTTCCTGTGTGTCACACTCTATTTGCTCTGAGCAGTTGAGATATTTTACACGTTTAATTTTGATACTAATGCAGAGTCATTGGTGGATTTATAACGTTAATAAAGGAATTATGTTTCTAGATATATTAAATTCTGACTGACATCGGATCGATTTTCACTTTCGATGGCATATTAAAAAGACAAAAATTCTCTATCGACATATATACGCGATCTTTGGTATCTTAATTAGTTTTGGAATTCATTGTAAAGTCTGATTATTGAAAAGTTACATAGGTTTACATATTTCTGCGTTTTTTTGGGCTCATAGCTCATAATGTAGTTTAGGTAGATGACGACATTATAGATATACCACGCTGGTATAGCGTTCACATAAATTTACTTCGAAATCCAAAAGTAAATACTAATTGTGTAAATTAACCCCCCCCCCCCTCAAACAGAATAGTAAAGAGCTTTGTTGTAGAATACTTACGGTTGAGCATTTTTAATGGGGAATAGAATTAAACAGATAATAATAGCCCGTGGCCTTGTCAGTCTGTGGGGTCGATTGTCAGGCGTTAGTTAGAAATAACCCTAAAGACCGATGGACAAAGTTACTTTCGCATTTTTATTAGTATTGAAGATATCGGATAATAAGTTGAAAGTAATATACCTCTGACCTATAATTCTATTTCAAAATAATAGTAACAGCATTAAACTTGGCGTTGAATATTTTTTTAAATATTATTTTTTAAAGTTCCTAAATACAATTGCATAAGCCATTCTTACGTATTTAATCCTAATCTTTTAGGTTCACGAGATCAATTATATTTCAATAATAATGTCACTGCCCAGAATTAAAGTAAAACTTATTTGAGTACACTTATTAAAAACATCTCTTCATTGTCATTTATCATTCAATCAAAGATGAAAATCAAAATAAACCTTATTCAAGTGAGCTTCTACAAGCACTTTTGAATCGTCATTTAACAATTAAGTGAAGCTACCACCGGTTCGGAAAGTAGATTCTACCGAGAAGAACTGGCAAGAAACTCAGTAGTTACTCAGTATACAGTCATATTAGTTAAATACAATTATATATGTATGTAAGGTATCCTGCCTGGAAGTTAACAGGTAATAACTACATAACTTCCGTGAGTCTGCTTTTTCGCAATGTTATGAAACATACTGCAGTGATATTAAAGATATGGGTTAAAAGCGTTATATATTAATAGCGTAAGCCGAATTTTATTCCAGTGATTATGGAAACATGTTCCGTGGAATATGTTCCGAACCTTAAAAGGGAGAGGAGGCCTTAGCTCAGCAGTGGGAAATATACAGGCTGCTCTTGATTATGGAACAATACCTGTACCTACATAAAAATGGTTATGGTCTCATTTTGAAGAACTCTAGTTACTTCAAGAACAGAAAATAAAAAAGATCCTTGTTAAATTATAGCAATTTACTAAATTGTTATAATTTAACAAATATTTAATATTAAACAGCGGAGAAAAGATACAGGCCAGTGAGAGACCGATACTACAGCTGTATAAGACAAAAAATGAAAAGCGTAAACAAAATTAAAGAAAATTGTTATCGACAAACTCCAATCCTTTTTAATAAACGCGAAGTTTCGCGGAAGACCCACTGATTAATGATAAATTATGTAATTAAACCAAGACTGGCTCAACTAAGATAGTCTGCAGAGAAATTATGTAAGAACATATAGCTTTTTATAAACTTTTTGATCATTAACACAGGGAATATAATAATTCTTTACATAGCGTTCTGAACGCACCCGTAAACGTCAAACATGGCCGTCCATTGAACTGTCATGTCATTTGTGTCAAATGTCAACTGTCATAAATTTATTTTATATTATTGAATTTGTTATAGAAATAACTCGATTTTACTAATTTTGCGCATATATGTTATCGATTAAAAATCGTTACTTTTTAACGATCTATAATTGTAGATAATTTCGATCGGATCTATAATAGACTTGCACGAAATTACCAATTTAAATTTTGACGCATATTATATATATATCATTGTGATATTTCAAGTTCGCGTTCTACCTGAAGTTTAGAGTATCTTCTTAATTTATTACTGGATATAAGATTGAAACGTAAACCGAAAGTTGTTTTCAAATAAAAGCTGGCAACACTGAATATTTCAAATTTTAAATTCGTGTTTACACTTCATCTCACGCTTGGCGGCGAAGGAAAACATCGCGAGAAGTTCAGTTATATTACGGATTATCTATTCGCATATTCATTGTTATTATAACGTTATAACTTAAAAACCAGTTCAAATTTACCTTTCTTGAGGTATACCGAATATTCCCAAGAATCTTTAGCGGTTTACAAGATAAAATTTTGCGTATTAGAACTTTAAAATGTAGAATTAATATTGATTTTTAAGATTGTGGTTTAAAAAGAAAACAATAATCAATTAAGAAAGCTTACACACATAATAATTCATACTGAGACCAAGTTATTAATTATATCATCAACTAACAACATCTCTTGTGTACATAAGTTATTGTATATAGTGTCTAAATTTTTACTTCATTTTTATCAACCGACTTCAAAAAGGAGGAGGTTATCAATTCGTCTGTATTTTTTTTCTTTTTTTTTTTTTTATGTTTGTTACCTCATAACTTTTCACTGGGTGGACCGATTTTACTACTTTTGCGCATATATGTTATCGATTAAAAATCGTTACTTTTTAACGATCTATAATTGTAGATAATTTCGATCGGATCTATAATAGACTTGCACGAAATTACCAATTTAAATTTTGACGCATATTATATATATATCATTGTGATATTTCAAGTTCGCGTTCTACCTGAAGTTTAGAGTATCTTCTTAATTTATTACTGGATATAAGATTGAAACGTAAACCGAAAGTTGTTTTCAAATAAAAGCTGGCAACACTGAATATTTCAAATTTTAAATTCGTGTTTACACTTCATCTCACGCTTGGCGGCGAAGGAAAACATCGCGAGAAGTTCAGTTATATTACGGATTATCTATTCGCATATTCATTGTTATTATAACGTTATAACTTAAAAACCAGTTCAAATTTACCTTTCTTGAGGTATACCGAATATTCCCAAGAATCTTTAGCGGTTTACAAGATAAAATTTTGCGTATTAGAACTTTAAAATGTAGAATTAATATTGATTTTTAAGATTGTGGTTTAAAAAGAAAACAATAATCAATTAAGAAAGCTTACACACATAATAATTCATACTGAGACCAAGTTATTAATTATATCATCAACTAACAACATCTCTTGTGTACATAAGTTATTGTATATAGTGTCTAAATTTTTACTTCATTTTTATCAACCGACTTCAAAAAGGAGGAGGTTATCAATTCGTCTGTATTTTTTTTTTTTTTTTTTTTTATGTTTGACCTCATAACTTTTCACTGGGTGGACCGATTTTGATAATTTTTTTTTGTTTGAAAGGTAGTGCTTCCCGTGGGGTCCCATTTTCTCATTTTGGTCCAATTTTGATGAATCTTTTAAAATTATAAAGGACATACTTAAAGGGTAATTTGGTGAAAGTTTGGTAAGTTTCTGAGTATAGGATCCATGACAAATTAAGGGAACGGGAGGGAACGGAACAATTCTGAGGAGCACGTTAGCAATACTCGGTCGAATCTTTTATTTATGGGTTACTTGGATATTTAAATCACCTTCCGGAACGTGGTTATGTTCATGTAATTGTCATAATCGAATATTATAATTAACTAGCGACCCGCCCCGACTTCTCACGGGTGCAAAACTGATACTAAATATACTAAAGAATTTGTTTATTTACGACACACATTGCAAACTTCTAAAATTGTCAGTGTTTCTTTACTATATTGTTCATTTATTATATACACAAACCTTCCCCTTGAATCACACTATCTATTAAAAAAAACCGCATCAAAATCCGTTGCGTAGTTGTAAAGATATAGGGACAGAGAAAGCGACTTTTTTTATACTATGTATTGACGGAACTCCTAAACGGCTTACAGTTAGGGTGCGATTTGGGACACAATTTCTTACTGTCTTTAATCAAATTTTGTGTATATGATGTGATGTCATATGATGTCGTACGACATAGCATACGAATAGCTCTTTTGCAAAGTTTTTTTACTTAGGTCGATTACAGCTCATTCGAGGGTGGTACCTTGTAGTTTATGCCGCATGACGTATTAAAGCCGCATTTTCGAAAATCTATTTTTCCTTTATTCGAAAGTTTCTTTTGAAATTGTCCCCGAAGTAGTTTCTGATTCATATAAACGGCACGCTTAATCTATCCATATTAAGGATAAAATGTTAGTCTACATCAGCTTCACTTAAAATTTTATTTATATATTATTATAATATAAGCGACATAAATAAAATGATTCATTTTTAACATAATTATATTTGCACATGTGTAAATGAGGGAAAGCGCTACGAATCGGAATTACATTGCTTTATCTTAAATTAAAAAAAAAAATTGTTGAGATTTTATTTTAATACTACTCGCCACGCTTCGCACGGGTGCAATGCTCATACTATATATAATTATCATCAGCCCACTGCTGTCCACTACTGAACATAGGCCCCCAGAGCGAGCCACGTTGCTCGCTCCTCTGCGTCCCTCATCCAGCTTCTACCAGCGATCCTGCGAATGTCGTCGGACCAGCAGGTCGTCCTACATTACGCTTTCCGAGACGCGGTCTCCACTATAGGACTCGTCTGCTCCAGTATCTCTAGCTCCATACTATATATAAAATACTATTGATTTCAGAGTGCTGTGCCGCTGCGTTTTAAATCTGTAATATCTTCGAAAACATATAATTTTAAAGATCTAAGCGTACATAGGGACCGACAGCGGTAGCCTTCGTTTTATACTATGTAATGATAATGATAAATATGATTAGGTTATTTGAATAAAATTTTTATGTACGTTGTTAATAAGATTATGTGAATCTAGTAACCTAAAACTGTTTCTCTGTAAAATCAAAATACAATTAATTCTGTTTGTTGTTGTCTATAATACATTCCAAGTTTGTGCTCGCTCAAATAACTTTGTTTCGTGTAACTTGCATAATTACAAAACTACCAGCGTCAACGCTTGATCATAAACCGTACATTACTGTCCGTGTAAAATACAATTTTTCATTTTAATATTTCATAATTAAAACTAGTAAATATAATAAAAAATCAGCCAGTAAATTTCTTACTTGGTTAAGGCCTCGTCTCCATATGTATAGATGTATGGAGATAAATATACATATATATTCCAATGCGAATTTTATTCCAACACCTGTGGCAGAATTTTTTTAAATTAGACACATGCAGGTTTTCTCGAGATGTTTTCCGTCACCACCGAGAACGAGATGAATAATAAACAGAAATTAAGCACATGAATACTTAGTGGTGCCTGCCTGGTTTTTTACCCGCGATCATTAGTTATAATGCACGCGTTCTAACCACTGGGCCATCTCGGCTCTGTAATCAGTAGAAATAAAGTGAAGATCCTATAGTCCTGGATTAATTCTTAGTGTTGTAACAAGAAATTGACTGAGTTTTTGATGATGACAGTTTGTACACATGCCTCTTTTTGCCACGGTATATCTATAATGCCGTTGACTGACATCTGATCAGTTTTCACTTTTGATAGCATATTAATAAGAAAAAAGATTATCTGTCAACATATTATATACGCGGTTTTTCAATATATTCATTAGTTTTGGAAATAGCTAGCTGTGCCCGCGACCATTTACGCGTTTGAATTTAACAAAGAAAAAATTATTGTAGCCTAAGTTACTCCTTATTATATCAGTTATCTGCCAGTGAAAGTCCCGTCAAAATCGGTCCAGGCGTTCCAGAGATTAGCCGGAACAAACAGACAGACAGTAAGACCGAGAAAATTGGAAAAAATGTTATTTTGGTATACGTAATTACTTTGTATAAATACATATGCATTGAGTAAAAAAGGGCTATTTTAATATTACAAACAGACTCTTCAATTTTATTATATATTTTATGGATAACAGACTCTTCAATTTTATTATATGTATAGATTTAATGGTCTTATAATCGATGAGTTACATAGATTAACATTAGCTCAGTTTTTAATTTAGGTAGAAAACAGGATTATAGATATACCACGGCATACACGTAAAACATTACGTCAAAACTGTCTCTGAACGTGTAGCACTGACGTTCGTAATTATAAATTTATCGTATATTGAAAGATTTGTTAACACGAGTAACATTGATCACTTTGATAAAATCAGTGATAATCATTGTATATGCACTAGAAGTAAGGATAAACTTATAACGCCAAGTTTCCGACTCCGCAAAGTCAATGGATCCTTCTTGGGGCAAGGTATCCGTTTCTATAATAAAATTCCGCAGAAATTTTTAACTTTGCCGTTTAGTAAATTCAAATCGTTTGTTAAAAATACATTGGTAGAAAAAGCATACTATTCGATACAAGATTTTGTAGATGATAAAAAAGCGTGGAGTTAATACCTGTTGACTTCCAAGCAGGATACATTAATTGAAATAATTGTATTTAATTAACATGACGTTGTATTTTTTTAAATGTTAAAAAAGAGTAACTACTGAGTTTCTTGCCGGTTCTTCTCGGTAGAATCTACTTTCCGAACCGGTGGTAGCTTCACTTAATTGTAAAATGACGATTCAAAAGTGCTTATAAAAGCCTACTTGAATAAAGTTTATTTTGATTTTGATTTTGATTTTGAATCTTCAGATGCTTTACTAGTCAATCATGTTAATCTTTAACTTATCATGTTAACAAAGTTATACGTCAATAGGATTAGCAACTGCAGCGTTCGTCACGACTGTGTGTTCTTAATAACTTTCCTTAAACACTTTTCTACGGCGAACTTATCTTGAGGTAACATGTTAGCGGATATTATCTTCCTCCTATATAAAAGATAGATAATGCTTTTTTGATCTATTTTTTTTTAATATTATATTTAGTTTATCATCATTGTTGATCTTTTTCATTTAATTTAAGTATCTAATAGTTAAGATTTGCATAAATTATAGCCGAAACGATATTTATAAATTTTTGCTATTCTATTTAATGAAGTAATTTTAATGTTGAACATTTGTGAACATTTCATTTTTCTAATTGTATTTGACCTCGATTTAAGTGTATTTGAACCGATCATTGGTTAAAAAAAGTGTTTCAAAATCAGCGATGCTGATACTAAATATACTACAGAATTTGTTTATTTACGACATCACATTGGATATTTCTAAAATTAGTATCAGTGTTTGTTAACTACTGTTCATGTATTATATAAAAACCTTCCTCTCGAATCACTCTATCTATTAAAAAAACCGCATTAAAATCCGTTGCGTAGTTTTAAAGATTTAAACATATATAATATATTCTCTGTCCCTGTATCCCTAAACAGGGACAGAGAAAGCGACTTTGTTTTCAACTATGCCGTGATTATGGCCTATTTAAATAAAAAAGCACCTATTTTTATTCAATATTTTAAAAATACTTTCAATATTTATTAAGATATAGATAAGCACATAAATTAAGTTTCATTTAAATATCAAAGGCAATTCTGGTAAGTTATTCTGTTAAGTTAAAATAATTGGATAAATAATGATTGTAATATTTATATTCAATAATACATTGGAATACCAATGTGACCTTTCAAAGGAACAAATCACCGCAACTGGATTTCACGTGAAATTGTAGATGATCATAGTCGTAAAATTATGCAATGTGCTCGTATATAAGTGGTCAGCGATTTGATGATGATTCTATACAAGAAAAACCGCCCTTATACACAAGCATAAATTTACTCATTTAAAGATACAAAGTCTGTAAGTTTTAAATATTAAAATTAAACGTAAATTAAGAATTGTCGCCAACGCCTACGCTCGCGTTTGAAGAGTCAGTTCAGGCTTAAGACGAGATGGCCTAGTGGTTAGAACGCATGCATCTTAATCGATAATTGCAGGTTCAAACCCAGCACCTCACTGAATATTCATGTGCTTAATTTGTGTTTATAATTCATCTCGTGCTCAGTGGTGAAGGAAAAAATCGTGACGAAACATGCATGTGTCTAATTTCATGGAAGTTTTGTCCATGTCCCATGCAGATTGGTGGATTACACATTAATCCACCAATCTGCATGGGACATGGTGGAATTGGTTCAAATCTTCTTCTCAAAGGGAGAGGAGGCCTTAGTCTATTAGAGGGAAACTTACAGGCTGTTGTTGTTGTCATGTATAAAAAGAAAGCTATGTTGCCCTAGCTCAAGCTTGCTTTATACCAAATCATCAAATACAGTTTAGTAGTTTGCCCGTGGAAGGGCAAAGACGATTGATGTTAGTATTTACGCTAAAGGCATGTTTGCTTAAGACTGACCATATTTGTATGAAATTCTAAAGATACATACGTATAAAGCAGACATTGATTGATACTAGAGCTATCTTTTTCGTAACGTACTCATTAAATCTCTGCGACTCGACCCGAAAATGGATTTTCTGTACTTTTCCCACTGTGCAGCATTAAAGCCGCTCGAAATGACTCGTACATGGCCATATTTGTACACGAATGTAGGTATCAAAGGTCTCCGCTACAGCTAAAAGCGCTTATCCAGCCATGAATATTTTGTATGATTTTGTATTAGAATATGAAATCAATACACGAACAATTGATTTGTTCGTGTATTGATTTCATGATGCTCTGAATAATGACTTTTATTGTTATTAAATTATCTTCAAAAAATCGTCTTCGTATTGATTTTGAGACACAAAATATTTAATTTCATGGAAATTGAAAATACCTATACCTATGAGTCGAGATGGCCCAGGAGTGGAGATGGCCGAGCGGTTAGAACGCGTGCATCTTAACCGATGAATGCGGGTTCAAACCCAGGCAAGCACCGCTGATTCATGTGCTTAATTTGTGCTTATAATTCATCTCGTGCTCAGCGGTGAAGGAAAACATCGTGAGGAAACCTGCATGTGACAAATTTCATAGAAATTCTGCCACACGTGCATTCCACCAACCCGCATTGGAACAGCGTGGTGGAATATGTTCCAAACCTTCTCCTCAAAGGGAGAGGAGGCCTTTAGACCAGCAGTGGGAATTTACAGGCTGTTGTTGTTGTTGTTCAAAATACCTATTACACTATACTTCGCTTTTAGGAGTCTGGTTCATTATTAAGTAAAAAAAGTAGCATATGTCCTTTTTTGGAGTTCAAATTTGCTTCGTACCAAATTTTATTATATTCGGAAAGACTGACAGACAGATAGAGTTACTTCATCAGCCTTTTTTTTTCTCGCTGGAAAATACGCATTACGCGCTTCCCCCACGTGATGGCAAGTGGGGGGGGTGTGGGACTCCCCGGAGCCCTGAACGCCGAGTGCGCCCAAGCACACCAGGTTTACCCACTAAAAAAACCAGCGGTACCCTCTCCGTCTTTCGGCGGACGCCACGGGATCGCTTACGCATGCTATCGTGACGATGCTTCATCAGCCTAGAATAACTAATTTACATACAGTCTATTTGATTACAGACGAAACCTCAGATCTGATTTGAAAAAGTTATTATGGTTGGTTAGCCCTTCTATTGAGAGAAATGAACTATGTTGTCAACCAACAACCGCAGGATAGAGAAACGTTTAACGTGACAACGACGGGATAGCCTGTGATAATTATCTTTTATTTTAAAGCCATCGTATCAATAAATACTAATATTTTTTTATTGTTTTCAATTACATCAGATTGTTTCTAAACAAGCTCTTTGATAAAGCAATAGGAGTATTGTACATGAATAATATAATAAATAAATTTGTAGTTACATCATATACCTAATCAAATAAGTGTATTGGATAATCATTAGTTTTATACTTTTAGTAACAAAAACCTTGTTTCTTAGTAAAGAAATATTCTTTATTTTTTTCCGTTTTAAACATTTTTTGTTTGTTTATGGTATAGCTTGGCGCACGAGCATATAGGCCACCTGATGGTAAGTGGTCACCATCACCCATAGACAATGAAGCTGTAAGAAATATTAACGATTCCTTACATCGTCAATGTACCACCAACCTTGGGAACTATGATGTTATGTCCCTTGTGCCTGTAGTTACACTGGCTCACTCACCCTTCAAATCGGAACACAACAATACTGAGTGCTGTTATTTTGCGGTAGAATAACTGATGAGTGGGTGGTACGTACCCAGGCGGGCTAGCACAAAGCCCCACCAAATAAAACTACATTACAGCTGATATTTACTAGAGCAGTTAAAACAAAGCGCTCTAACAAATATTTTTATTTATACAAGCTAAAAAAACAGAAGCTAAATTTAATAACTATATAACATAGCACGATGCTTCGGTAAAGTGTAGCTTGCTTACAAAGAAGTTCAAAAGTGAACGAGATTACACTCGTTCAAATAAACTTTCGCGCTTTCATTATATTCGTATATCAAACCTCTTTGCTGCCCGAGTTTTAGAACAGGAGTTCCAGGATTCATCATTTCTCGAAAAATTCTCAGAAACAGCTGCGAATTAAAAAGTTGCTAGTGTTACACTTTTGTGCTTCGAAGATCACTTATACCTGTAATCCTGTTCCTAATCCACCTTCCAATAGAATCGGAGACTATGAAACGGGAATAATAGAAGTACATCTATAATATCATTGGCTGCGCAGATGGTTAGTGCTTGAAATGTCCATTATGACCGTAATTCGCCATTATTCCTATAATCTATACTTCAATACTAATATTATAAAGAGGAAAACTTTGTTTGTTTGTAACGAATATGCTCAAAAAGTACAGGACCGATTTAAAAAAATCTCTCTTCATTCGAAAGCTATATTATTCACGAGTAACATAGGCTAAATTTTATTTTGGAAAAAATAGGGTTCCGTAAGATACTAGGGATTTTCGGAGACAAGCTGTAAAAAAATATCTTCTTATTTATTTAATTTGTATTTTTATGGGTTATTTTGATTTTATTTTGAGATACGAAATCCTGTCACAAATCTGAAATCTACGCGAACGAAGTCGCGGGCAGAAGCTAGTTTAAAATACGAGTATTAGAATGATTACACAAAAGTAACTCATTATAGTGCGCGAATTAAAAAGCGTTCAAGAGTTACTTAGGAATATTTTTAAATAGGCTACTTACTTTTAATAGTAAAGTGTTTCCATAGAGTTATTAACGCCGTTCGCTCGGTATACGACTTACTGTTATAATTTACTTATTAAGTCATTAGAATTTTAATTTTAAAAGTTCTGCGATATTTATGTACAGTCAGGGTAAGAAAAGGTTCATCACCTAAGGCAGATCCTTAGGTGATGAACCTACTTTTCGTGTGCTCAGTATGAGCGATAATCTGCTTTACCGATCGAGAATGACGTATTGCGTCGCAACGATTTGATATTAAGATTCAAAAGGTACTAAGCGTTTAAGAGTTGATAAAGGAATTAATTTGAAAACTGACGAACGTTTTCTCACTCTGACTGTGCACTATATTGAATAAAAAGTCATCAAATTGTGTCCGAACTTATTTATTAGCTGTAATGAGTTAGTGAGTTTGTTCATCTGCTTTTAAAGTCGGACCGCGCGGTCTTTTGTAATATATAATTTAGTTCGCTCTTGCGGAGTCGACCTGTAGTTCTTTGTTCCCTACGGAACCTTCGTAACTATAACTTAAACAGAAACTTTGTAATAGCGTCTACAATATTTTAAACGTAAATTACGCGATAAGATTTTTTTCAAAATAATTCAAAGTGATGAAAACTTTAAAACCGACTTTTACGCGATAGTGGTATTAATACAAGAATTTCACATTTAACGCTTTGCTTGATATTAATGGTAAATAATAAGGTATTCTTTATTTAGTTTAATAGTTATTGCGAATAATAATAGTAAATCCAACCGGCACTTTAAGGAGCCATTTATTAGGTTTTTTTTACGGTTAATTTTAAATCAAATGCTATGACATTTTTTTTCCAAACGTAACGGTAACAATCTGTAACTGACCCACAGCTGGGCTAAGGCATTTCCTTTTAGGGAGATAGTTTGTAGCTTATTCCACGACACAACTCCAATGCGGAATGGTATATATACATGTGATAGAATTTCCATTAAATTAGATAAATGCAGGTAGCCTCGCGGTGCTTTCCTTCACCAGCGAACACGAGATCAATTATAAACACAAATTATCCTTCGACTTCACAGATCGGATTAGCTGGGCCATCTCATTTATTTTAATAAAAACTTATTGCATTTTATTTATCAAAAAAGTTCATTCCTTCAATCATTCTTTATCACTAGTGCTGTGACAAACAATACATTGGTTGGACATCACGTCATGTAAGAATGAGTGCATCCAGAGTGCACTTGCAATTCACTTACTTGTCATCTACAATATCTCAATCAATCTATACAATCAGCGAGTCATTGAGATTGGCAGCCTTGTCAAAGTACGGTCAGCAGAACTTAGTCTTCAACAAAATATATACAATTTAGTTTTAATAATCTACTAGCGACCCGGTGCAATACTTATACTAAATACAGATTTGTTTATTGACGTCATCACATAACAAACTTTAAAAATTATCAGTGTTACTTAACTGTATTGTCTATGTATTATATACAAAAAACTTCCTCTCGAATCATTCTATCTATTAAATCTGCTGCGTAGTTTTAAAGATTTAAGCATACATAGGGAAAAAGAAAGCGACTTTGTTTTATACTATGTCATCATCCTCATCATCATCCTTCTGCCCTTATCCCAATTTTATTTGGGGTCGGTGCAGCGTGTCTTCTCCTTCAATACTTCTTTGTCAGACGTCATCTCACAAGTAACATTCTTCCTAACCATATCGTCTTTCAGACAATCCATCCATCGTTTCCTTGATCGTCTTTTACCTCTACATCCATCCACATCAAGGCCTTCCTCACAATATGTTCCTCATTCCTCAGCATTACACGCTAATAGCTAAATACATTACAGATATTTTATTGACGTCATCACATTACAAACTTCTAAAATTATCAGTGTTACTTAACTGTATTGTCTATGTATTATTTACAAAAACCTTCTGTTCGAATCACTCTATCTATTCAATTCGTTGCGTAGGTATAAAGATTTAAGCATACATAGGAACAAAGAAAGAGACTTTGTTTTATACTATGTGATCATCCTCATCATCATCCTCCTGCCCTTATCCCAATTTTATTTGGGGTCGGCGCAGCATGTCTTCACCTTCCATACTTCTTTGTCAGAAGTCATCTTATAAGTAACATTCTTCCTAACCATATCGTCTTTCAGACAATCCATCCATCGTTTCCTTGGTCGTCTTTTACCTCTACATCCATCCACATCAAGGCCTTCCTCACAATTTGTTCCTCATTCCTCAGCATTACATGCCCATACAATGATAGCCTTTTACATAGCTTCTCGGCTATCGGTATCACTTTCAAAATTCTTATTATGTACTCATTCCTGTACTATGTAAAGAAGATAAAGTACCTTATTTTATTTCGCTTGTATTACCAACCGAAAATATCACTTAACATAAAATTACATATTGCTAATACAATATGTTCTCGTAACGACCCATCCTCCCGGCCTTACCTACAGCCAATACATCTTACCGCGTAACTCAAGCCCTTTAATACGATCTTTTAAACATCCCTTAATATAATATATAAAGGGACCGGAAGCTAAATTTCGAGTTGAGTAATTATTATTTACGGAAAACCTTTTCATTGATTTTTTTTTAATTAATTAAATAGGTTTATAACAACAACAGCCTGTAAATTCCCACAGCTGGGCTAAAGGCCTCCTCTCCCTTTGAAGAGAAGGTTTTGGAACATATTCCACCACGCTGTTCCAATGCGGGTTGGTGGAATACACATTATGGTCCTCTACCCAAAGGTTGCCTGGAAGAGATCGCTACTTAGTGATAAGGCCGTCTCGTGCATCTCATGCAACTTTTGTGTAGCAAAAATGTAATTTTTAATTTTTAGTTTGGGTGCAATAGATAATTGATAAATAAATATGGATATTATCTACTTTCTTCCCCGAAAACGCAAGAAAAGCCGCGAGCGACAACTAATTAATAATTCTCTCGTAATTTCGTAAAAGTTACCTAATTAGATTTAATTTTAAATAGTTTTAAAATAACGTCCTGCTAATGAAAGCGCAGTAAAAACTTTTCTCCGCAAATAAACATCCTCGCGAGCTAAGCCTTGGTTAAAAGTTATTACAATCTATAACTTTCCTAAGTAAATAGAGTATATGACGTAAAAAAAGGTTTTAAATCAAACTAATAGTTCTGGACTACACGAATAAACAAAAATATTTAGAGTTAGAATTTTTAGTGTCTAGTTCTAGTTAATAAAAAAAAAAAATAATCGTCACAATTTTTCGAGACACGACTAGCTCTTTAAAAAGTTATTAGTAGCGTTATCCATACTCATATTTTATAAGTCAATGGTAGCGGATTTACGTCTCATATACTATTCATAAGAAATACTTATCGCTTTTTTTAAACTTAGTAACCAAGAATAAGATCGGTTCCGTACGTAGTTTAAATAAATATCTGTATAAAATGGCTTTTTGTTTTATTTTATAAATTTTAATATTTTTTCAGCCAAAATCTCATTTACAATAACTGCTTCTTTTAATGGAAAAAACGTCATTAAAATTTCATAATTGCTACGTCAATACAAATATACTTCTGAGAGATATCAAAAAATGTAAACTGAATGACGATATTATTTATTACTATTTAAATAATTTATTGGATCATTATAAAAAACGGAAGCCGCTGATTGGTTTATTATTTGACAAAAAACAACAACGTGAATTATCATTGGTTGATATTTATAGCGTCAATAGTTCAACGATATAATAGCCGACTAAAGTACGATCCCGACCCCTTTTTGCTATTATCGTTTCCACTTCTCAAATAAGCTTTGCCCCTAATTGGAACTAAATCCATGCGAACAGACAGATATTCCTTTTAAATTGAGGAAGAAATTCGAATAAAGTATTTGAATTTATATAAATTAAATTAAACGCGTAATCTCCTCAAGAAAGGAGACCTAAGCCTACCGGTTGTGTATTTACAGACTTCAATTCGTTTAAATCTTATACTAATTTTCTGAATATACATTTTATGCTAACGTATCTATTTTTAAATCAATTTTAAGTTTATTCTAATATATAACCAAAGAGTATTTACTGTTTGATTAAAAAAAATAATGAAGTTGTTTTTGATTACTTTTCCGCAAGTATTTAAACAATTCGGTAAATATTTATTAAATTAATATAATCATTGCATACAAACGATTGTAATTTAATGACTCTTATCACAGACAAAATTTATATTAACATTAATTATTACATATCTTTTTATTAAAGAGTAAATCACTGACCAACTATATTTTACCTACTTATATTGTTAGCGTATTTCTACGCTTACCATTTCAGTAGACAAGTATTGATTTGATATAATTTTAGGGTACGGAAACCATTGATTAGTTATATTTTTGTCTTACAAAAAGACACGAAATAATAAAGCAATGTACACCAAATTTGTATAAATTACAGTAACAGACAAAACTCTTAAACTTAACATCCGCGGTTTATAAGGATTTCTTACTTTGTAAGTATATAAGACTCTTCGTTTAAAAGACTTGTGTGATTTCCAGTGTCTGCTATGGAAGATTTACATAGAAGTACTGACTCAGCTGAACTGAGTATATATTTTACTGAGCATCTATTTTAATGTTACATGTATGATTGTTACTAAGGAATGTTGTGATAATTATACCAAAATCAAAATAAACTCTATTCAATTAGGCTTTTACAAGCCCTTTTAAAACGTCATTTAACATAATGAAAATACAAAGTCATTTAATTTAGTCATTGTATTAACTATTATTTATGTATTATTATTTTTTGTTTTGTTTTTTTTTTAATTTCATTTTATTTTTTTGTTGTTATGTCAATTTATACATCCTGCTTAGAAGTCAACAAGTATTAGCTCCATGCTTTTTTATCATCTTTTTAATCTTGTATTGAATAATATGCCTTAAAGCGTAATAATGATTTCGAACTACGCGCTCAATCTCAAAATAACTTTTCCAAAACACATATTATAGTGCAATATTGTACGCGTAATTATAAACGCACTCTACTCCCTCACTTCTTCGGGTTACGTAATCAGAAGTCTACTGTATTCCGCACTCTTTCACTCTCCAGATTATAATAGTGAAGGAGCGAGACAGAAAATCCAATACCACCAGAAAGAGTTAGCCAGACCATCTAGATAGTCATTTAAAAGTTACTTTAAAATAAAATGTTTTACAAGGGTGCCAATAAAATCAAAATTATATCATTTTTATATACTTTAATTAACCCCAGCAAGTTCCATCAAGAATAATTAACAGAGTATGCTGTTTGAATTTAATTATAATATCAAATAAAATGTCACATCAAGGGACCGTCTTCCATATATCACATACGAAGAGGATCTGAGAGGTCTGAGGTTATTAAGTGTAGAACTTGTTTTAGGTGAAGATGAATAAATTTAAAGCAAAAACCCTTAATACAATGTTCGTGTAATATGCACGATCAACTTACGTATTTTATATAAAGTTTACATGTACTAATTTACTGTTATTTATATAACATAGAAACTGATAAATTTTCATACATGCTTTAGTTAGTAACCGCTGAGCACGAGACGAATTATAAAGACAAATTAAACACATGAATCAGCGGTGCTTGCCTGGGTTCGAACCCGCAATCATCGGTTAAGATGCAGACTCTTGCTTTGGTTAGTAAATGGGAAATATTTACTTGTTTACAGGTTACTTAGATTTTTTGTTTTTTTTTTTATGTATAGGTTAGGTAGGTATAGGCAAACGAGCAGGAGGCTCAACTTATGGAAAGTGATTACTGCAACAAGTGGGGGGGGGTCAATCTGCAGATGTGTACGCTCTCTTCTTCAAGGTACTGAAGTTCGGAAAAACCCCTTAGAAAACTGCCGCAAAACTTGAAAATTCGACATGTCCGAAGGCAAAACTCAGCAGCCAAGATTAATCCCAAAAATTCCTCGGAACACCCGTGCAAAATTCGGTAGAAGATGCAGAGTTCGTTTGAATAGTCATTTATTTTTTAAGAAATGGAAAACAAATGGAACAAATGGTGGTAAGGCTAAGGAGTCACTTTACGTACAAAATATGCATATTTATTTTATTTTCTTCTATATTTTAAATCATCTTACACTTATTATTCACAATATAAGTTTTTATATTTATTTACTTAAGTATTCTCAGAGAGGTACTAAAAGTTATAATATAGAAATTATGACCTCACGGATTAGTTGCAAGAATACTTGCAATATAATTTCAAAACATATTTCACTTATATGCAGCTATAAAATATTATGCTAAGAAAATAAAAAGGAAAGTAACTCCTAAAACGTGAATTTAAATATATGTTATATTTAAACTCGCGTTTTAGGGGTTGGCGTCAGGTGTTATTCATAAAAAAACTATTCTTTGACCCTCCTTTGAGTTGAATCTTGCTTCATACTAAATTTCATCAAATTCAGTTTCGTTACTTTCGCATTTATTGTTTACATGGTGGTAGGGCTTTGTGCAAGCGCGTCTGGGTAGGTACCACCCACTCATCAGTTATTCTACCGCCAAAGTACTAGCGCTAAAGTACCGCCAGTACTCAGTATTGTTGTGTTCCGGTCTGAAGGGTGAGTGAGCCAGTGTAACTACAGGCACAAGGGACATAACATCCTAGTTCCCAAGGTGGCACAATAACGATGTAAGGAATAGTTAATATTTCTTACAGCATCATTGTCTATGGGCGATGGCACTTACCATCAGGTGGCCCATATGATCGTCCGCCAACCTATACCATAAAAAAACGAACTTCAAAATGTAACTACATAATTACTAGCAACCCGCCCCGGCTTCGCACGGGTGTAATGATAAATATGCTACAGATTTTTTCATGTTTCTTTACTGTTGTATCCGTGTATTATATACAAAAACCTTCCTTACGAATTATTCTATCTATTAAAAAAACTGTATCAAAATCCGTTGCGTAATTTTAAAGATCTAAGCATACATTGGGACAGACAGCGGTAAGAGACTTTGTTTTATGCTATTTAATGATATCTAAACGTTTTTTTTTATCAGTAATCATATTCCATTTTTAAAACCAATGAGTAACTGTCAAAATATATGAAAGATTGATCAAGGAGTTTTGAATTCAGTTGACTTGCGGCCGGGAGTTACGCAATCGTCTCTCGAAACAGCTGCATACCACTGGTGGCTAACGAACGGCGAAATAACGCTGACCCTCTACACACTTCGAGAGGACCCACCTAAAAAAAATACAATTATTGAGTCAAATATTGTTTTTTTATGGAGACATTACATACAACTATTACGTTAATATGTTACAATTTTCAACCGACTTCCAAAAGGAGGAGGTTATCAATTCGTCTTACACCAACCAATTACCAATAAAACCCTACAGTATATCTATCAAAAAACAATACGAGAATACTTTGACAAATATGTTTTTTACAAATTACCTTTTACACAATAATATACTGGATTAATCAAGGGGCTCGTATCGCTTCTTTCTTTTGATTGTTGGGGCAAGGGCACCGTGGCTGACACCGGCTCCAAATATACCAATAACTATAACTACATGATATAATCGTTAATCGACTTTTAAGTAGTCTAATATTTTTCATTTCATTTAACTTAGGAAGACTCTAAAAAATATGTTGAATACGCAATTATTTTTATTACTTTTTCGTGCATAGGTATTCATTTGTTTTAAAATAGTGTTTTGTTTGAAGTCGGTTTTTTTTTGTTAAAATTTTATTTATATCATTGTAAAAGAACTTGATAGGTGACGTTTTGTTTAGGAGTTTTTATTTCTGGCAACATCAACGACTGTCAAATTAACCAAGCCTGCCTGCTTTTATAGAATTAAGATGCTGATTTATCGAAATTAGTCATGTTTATTACAATTAATTATTATGGATTACAACTCTCCTGTCTTAGTACCTATTGTATTTTTTCAATCGTTCTATACCGTAATTTGTTTTTAATGTCATAATTAATTCTACTCATTTTTGTACAGAATATAATTCATTATTAATTCAATTCATGAATATCATTCAAATCTTTTCATCAAAAAGACTGGGAGTAACATCGTCACGGATAATTTAAAAGAGTTTATAATACAAAGAAATAAATAAAAAAATGGATTGCGTTAACAAAATAATTATGTACTTCTTAGTATTGTAATATATAGCAACAAAGATATATGCACTATACACACGAACTCTCATAAAACGGGCGTAGAGGTATAATTCAGCGTCATGCCGTTTTCCGTTACGGTACAAGTATCGATCTGCATCTCAATACATTCTTTGCATCAAACATACCCATCTACAAAACTAGTGGGGACCATTCCTAAATATGAGATACTCGGATTGTATATTGTGCACCCAGCATTATATTAGTTGTAACGGCTATGGAGGCAATTTTATCGAAACGCAAAAGTCATAAAAAGTAAGCTGTTAAGATTTATATAAAAAAATTGTTTAAATAATTGTTAAATGACGGATCAATCGATCATCTGATGGTGACCATCGCTTTAAGAAATTTAACGAAATTTTAATCGGTTTAAATCTTGGTTGGTGGTCATTGAGACCAACCAACCAAGGATAATAAGATGTTTGATGTCCTACCTACCGGCCTACCCAGAGCTTGCACAAAGACCTTCCACAAATTAAACGTAATTGCATACATAATAATGTTTACATTGTTTAAAATATTTTCATACTAGCAACCCGCCCCGGCTTCGCACGGATGCACTATACTATATATACTACAGAATTTTTTATAAACACATTACAGACTTCTACAATTATCAGTGTTTATTTAGTATACTGTCCATGAATTATATACAAAAACCTTCCTCTCGAATCACACTATCTATTAAGAACCGCATCAATTGGAACAGAGAAAGCGACTTTGTTTTATACTATATAATGAAATAAAAATTTATTTAAATATTTCGAAAACGATTTAACTAAATAATTCAATGACAAAAGTTACATTTAAGCGCATACATTCAACTTTATACTTAGTAAATAAAACAAAGATTTGGTAAGACAGATAAAATTCGGCTTCCTCTTCAGCGAATTTATATAATAATGAAAAAATTATTCGAGAATTACAAGAACGCAATTTGAGAGAAAAAAATATCATTTTAGTAGGTTTACCGGAACAGACTTCTGGTGACTGGAGTAAACGACAGTCCTTGGACGAATCAGCCGTCAACAATCTTCTTACAAATATAAATAGTGATTATCCAAAATTGATTACTAAAATTTTTCGTATTGGAAAATATATTCCAAATAAAAATCGGAGATTGAAGGTTTGTTTTAACAGTCGTGATACAGCTATAGAAATCTTGAAGAATAAAAATAAAATACCTAACAAAGAAATTAAAGTATTCTCCGATCAAACACCCGCTCAACAAAAATTTTTGAGTGAATTAACAGAAGAACTCGAGCGTCGAAAACAGAAAGGTGAAGAAAATCTAATTATAAAATATTACAAAGGTATGCCTAAAATAATTTCTACATCAAAAAACCCACAGTAACTCAAATCTCATCCATATTTAAGGGATCTATTGAAAATGTCACATATCAAATACCTAACAATTATCGAAGCCTACACACAGATAAATCAAGATTAAATCTATTTTACGTAAATATTAGAAGCTTATGCAAACCTGGTAAAATGGATGAGTTAAGATGTATAATTCAGTCTATACCCTCTAAGGTACACATCATTCTACTTACGGAGACATGGATTAAATCCGAGGAACAAGCCATACTATTAAAACTTCCCAATTACACGCACTATTACAACTATAGATCTGACAAAATTGGGGGTGGTGTATCAGCCTATGTACACAATGACTTAAATCATAGACAAACGGAATCATCATACATAAACGGCAATAATTATTTGTGGATTTTACTTGAAAAATACTCTCTGGAAATAGGAGTTATTTACAATCCTGGTGACACAAATTTTAACTCCTTTTTGGATGATTATTATTTTCAATTACAACAACGAAAAAGAGCAATAGTAATTGGTGATTTCAATATTGACCTTCTTAATATAAACAGAAAAGCTAAATCGTACAAAAAACTTTTACAAGAGTGTGACCATCAAATACTTAATGATATAGATGAACGTTTCTGTACTAGGGAAACGGCAAACACAAAATCGATAATAGACCATGTATCAACAAATCTTAGAACAAATAATTTTCATATGGCTTTACTGGATTCAGATATATCAGATCATAAGCAAATCTATCTTGAAATAAAAAAATACAATCCACCACCCAAAAAACGTATTAATTATGAAGCTGTAGACTACGATAAATTGGAAAATTCTCTAAAAAAAGACATAAATATCCCCACTGAAAGTTTTAGTATATTTTACCAACTAGTAACTTCACATGTCATCGCAAGCAAGATAACTAAAACTAAAACTCTTAACCTCCCAAAGGAAGATTGGATAAATAATGAAATTATGCATGATATATACAATAAAAATGAACTATGGATGAAACTCAAAAACAACACAAAAGATGATGCTTTAAAAACTAATTTTATAATGGCAAGAGATAAAACCGCAAGCAATATAAAAGCAGCTAAGGAAATGTATTACAGTAAGGAATTTGAAAAGTGTCAAAGGAAGCATAAAAAAATGTGGACATTAATTAACGACTTAGCAAGTAATAAAACAAAAGAACAAAGTTCTGCTCCCCCAAAACTTATAGTTAACACAGTAAGTATAACAGATCCAACAGAAGTTTGTGACACATTTAATGACTTTTTTTCTACTATAGGGTCAACTCTTGCGAATGATATTCCTCTAAAACTACAAAACAATAAAACACAGACTTTACCTCGTATAAACCATACTAATAAACTATCTTTTTTAGAACCTTGTAGTGTAGATGAAATCAACAAAATTATACAAAATCTCGATTCAAATTCTAGCGTTGGTATTGATGAAATTAACACGAAAACTATTAAACGAATTAAGAACTTAATTATTTCTAGTTTAAATTCATGCTTTAACATATTACTGTTGGAGGGTAACTTTCCCGATATTCTTAAAATCGCTAAAGTTAGCCCAATTTATAAGTCAGGTATAAAGACTGACCCAAGTAATTATCGTCCAATCTCGGTATTGCCAGTGATGTCCAAGATCCTTGAAAAAATTTTATATACAAGGTTATTAAATTATTTAGATTCAATTGATTTTTTGTACAATAAACAATACGGATTTAGACCCAGATCGAATACACTTTCGGCCACAATTGACTTAACGACTAAAATAAGATGTAGTATAGATAACAAAAATATAGTTCTTGGAATATTTATCGACCTAAAAAAAGCCTTTGACACCGTTAGTCATTCAATTCTCTTAGAAAAACTCGAATGTATTGGTGTCACTGGCAATGCCTTGAATATGTTTCGATCTTACCTCACTAATCGACATCAAATTGTTAAAATTAATAAGTACCAAAGTAAACCTGCAATTATTAACTATGGAGTGCCCCAAGGCTCAATTTTAGGACCTTTGCTCTTTTTAATATACATTAATAATATTCATCAATTGGACTTGCATGGTGAACTCACTCTTTATGCTGATGACACATGCTTGTTTTATTTCGGATCCTCAATTAATGATATTATACGTCAAGCGCAAGCAGATCTCAATAATCTTTATATGTGGTTCCAATCAAATCTGCTCACTATTAATATTAATAAAACATGCTATATGATCTTCAAAGCGAAAAATAAAAAAATACAGCTTCATACACCTCTTACAATAAATAATATACCTTTGCAAGAGAAAAAGCAAGAAAAATATCTAGGATTAAGACTTGATACATACTTAACATGGAATACACATATAGAACATATTACAAACAAACTCTCTAGCCTAATCGGTTCATTGAGATCAACGGTTCGATGTTTACCTCGTCGAGTTCGCTTAATGATTTATAATAATTTAGTGAAACCACATCTTTTGTATCTCATCGAAATATGGGGTGTGGCATCAAAAAGCAATATAGCCCAGCTTCAAATTGCTCAAAATAAAATAATTAAATTACTTTTTCATTACCCTTATTTAACACCTTCAGATAAAATTTATAAAGAAACCAAATTAATGAATATTAAGCAATTATACAACTACACTACTTGTGTTCTTATACGTAAAATCTTAGACAAAAAAATACACACAGAAATATCTTTCGAAAGCAAAGGTCAATTACACAAATATGCAACTAGACGTGCTAGCCATCTAATACTGCCTAAAACTAGAACTAAGAGTGGAAAAAAGATGATTATTTTTGAGGGAGCAAAACTTTATAACAATTTACCTAAACAAGTAAAAACTCTAACAAATTTTTCTATTTTTAAATCTCGACTTTATAACCATATTCTGTATAACGATTCTCTGTTAAAATAATTAATTGAAACTGTTATCTCATCTGTTTTGCTGATCCGAACGAATTGTTATATTTATAAGTTAGAAACAAGTTCTCATGTAAATGACGTTGTCGTAATGAGAATAAAGTTCTTTAAACTGAAAATCGATGTTGAGTATTCTGCTTTAAAACCCGTTTGTTGTTTTGGCAGCCGTCCAAGTGCTTGTTAAGGAAACTAGGGACTTAGTAAAGTCGCATCGCCATTGTTTCTTGCTATATACACGAGACGCTTTGCTTTGAAACCTATAATATAACAACGCTATCGATGAATGAAAATGTGAGCTCGCAATTGTTTGCAAGTGATTTAACCCACGTTCTATAAAAAACTGTGTGGCCCTTGTAATGTTACGCAGTTGTTTGTCTTTTTCTTTCGAATTTCGAATTGCGTGTGACGGAAAGAGATGGAACGTGTAACGATTGCGGCAACGTCTATTATCAAAATAAGTGAATAAATAAAAATCATGGTTTTTCAAATTTGTCTTTTCTTTATGGTAAATTGTAAAAACCTTTTTCAGCGAAACTATCCATCCATCCATCAGCCCATTTCCGTTCACTGCTGGACATAGGCCTCTTCAATTGCACGCCACTGAGATCGTTCTTGGGCTACTCGCATCCAGCTTTTGCCAGCCGTCTTGTGTAAGTCGTCACACCACCGTGCCCGAGGACGTCCTACACTACGTTTACCGAGACGCGGTCTCCACTCTAGAACACGTTTTCCCCAACGGTTATCGGTTATCAGCGAACCTAATTTTATGAAATTTGGTATGGAACAAACTACAAGGAAGGATATTACTGAATTATTTTTAAACATAAAACTGACTTATAACTCGCGAGAAAAGCCGCGTACGAAACTGGTATTAAATGCATTAAATTTACCTCAAACTGCTTGTCCAATTTAAGTGGATTTTTATCATTACACGTAACAATATCACGCAAAAATCAATGTTAACATTATTATTATTAGGGTAATGAATGAAAAATGAAAATATTTATAACGTTTTATTTTTTGCGAGGTATATTTTATGTATTAAATCAATCACTTTATAATCCAATAAATATTTTTATACGACAGTCTGTAAAAAATACACCAAATCTTTGCGAAGCGCTTATTTTCTCGCACAAATGTTTATAAAAAATAAACATTAATTCTACTCGATTAAAAAAACCAGGACCATCGTGAATAATATTTTCACATTCATTTTCAACTTTGTAATTTGGATCAGTAGTTTCAGAGATATTAAAAGATTTTTCACGATCGCATAACGTATTCGCATGGGATAGTAGGCTGACTGGGTACGGATGGAGAGATCGATTGAAGCGGACATAAAACTATATTTCAGAAAAATATTAAGATATAAAACCTTTTTTGTACTCGTTACAATTGTCCAGTTTCATTTTAATCATTAAAAGGACTGCTCATTTGTTTCTTCGCTCAACGTTCGATGTTTGATTTTTATAATTATTAAAAAGGCGTAAATATTTAATGAAATTTCATATTTCGAACCTTTGTTTTCTCCACTTTAATTATACTCGTATGTTTAGTAAGATTGTCACAAACAGAGAATGCGAAAGAAAATGCCAGACCAAGGTTAAATTGTCAGCCAATAGTCTTTCAAGTAGGTACGCACACTAATAAAAGTAATGCGTCGTTTACGCGTAACTCTTACGCACACCATTATATATGTATGACGATATTATGTTACGCACACCAATATAAAATAGTTGGTTCGGGTATTTTCATTATTTTATAGCGCAAAGCTCTATCTAGATATACATAATCTAAGTCCATTATTTTTATTTGACATCAATAAAACACGAAAGCAACAAAAAAAAATTGGCTGAAAAATAAAAGAACAAAAGGGTATTGAAATGTTTTATTTTTGCTGGACTATGAAATATTACAATTAAATTTTTTATATAAAAATACGTCATTTTTTGATTTCAGGAATATAAACATCGTATATCGTATTTATTATTTAGCTAGTCATTTTATAAAGTTCGACATATGTATAACAAAATATATTTAAGGAAAAGAAACCAACTTCAATGGCATAAATATAGCATCAATTCTGGTGTGTAACCATTAATCGAAGAGAGTCGCTGTCTGTGAAACCCGTCATCAAATCTTTACAATATTTAAATTGAACCATTAAACTTTTTTCAAACAAAAAAATACCAATCCATCTATATATGACCGCCGATCGATATATGGGTAATGCCCGTAAAAAAGACATAAAAAAGTACATAAACATCCAAATTTCACCCCCCTCCTTGAGAATCTTCTCATATTTCGAAGTGGTTAAATCGGTTTTTAAACTTCTGCTCATGAAAGATTGCTGATACAGTGTGATTGAAATGACTTTATTAAGAGGGTGAAATTGGGGTGAAAAGTTTCGACAGAAACTCGTCATTTTTCAATATTCGCAATATGGAAATCGATGTTTTGACATCTCAAAAAAATAAACGCGAGTTGTTATGTTTTTGAAAATATCCCTTAAAAGGGCTAATTTGGGGATGAGACAATCAAAAATTAGGGTATGTTCATACCGTAACTGTGATACTTAAAAAAAACAATGTGCTTCTGAATATTTTTGACGATATCATCTGATATATTGTTGGTTTATGTATAGTTATACTCGATGGGAAATATAATTAAATATAGTACGACACAACTTAGTTGTAACATCGGCGAATTCAATAAAACCGATTACTGCCGATTTATACAACCAATAGAAATAGCTCCCGATCGCGCCATTTGACGCTATTCGTCGCTACAGATTCTCGCTTCAGCTCAACCCGAGAAATCAAGTGCTTGTAAATCAACGTCTGAAAATAACGAATATATTATCTATAATTATAGATCATATGACATTAATTGTTATTATTACGTTTGCGTAAAGATCATATTCACATAATAAATAAATATTTATAATTTGGGATAGCGTACTTAATGCGCATGTTTTACGAATTTTGCCGATGCTACACCTGAGTTGTGTGCGTACTATACCTTGCTTACACGAGTCACTTTGAGTTGCTAAATCATTTTCAATCAAATTTCCTCGAAAACATGACGATACGATAAAAGTTTGTCAGCTTTCAACTTTTATTCCTTTGATACCAATACACTTTTTTTTTTTTTATTTTTAACCCTTTTCATTTTTCATTGAACAACAAATGTCGGTCAATTAAAATCGTGCCCTGTGAATGTTCTGTTAAAATAAAATTGAAAGTCGAGTAAAAAATATTTTCCGGTAATTTTTTTTTTCCACACAATCCATTATATCTCGATATCATATCGGCTTTTGACACTGTTCGACCAAATTCATCGATGAAAAGTTTTCCAAAGAGATTTGAATTTGATTTCACTATTTTAACACCAATATTTTCAGTTGAATTTGAATAATTTTCAATTTCGAAACAATGGCATTTGAAATAAGATACAGGAATTTAATCAATACTTAATATTATTAAGGGGTAAAATTTATTTGCTTGCAGATGATAATCGCTGGACTTAATGATTTAATTTAAAAAAAATAGAATATGTTATATTATTCCGGACTGCTATAGAGTTATATTCTATATATATCTGCTATAGAGTTATGTTTTATTTATATTAACACTTTCTTTATTAATAACTAGCGACCCAGGTTCGCACAGGTGCCATGCTGATACTAAATATACTACAAAATGTCTCAAAAAGTGTAAACCGTAGGGTCCAGCCAGTGTTTGCAATGAAAGCACAAAAAAAGTGTTTATCTTCTTATAACGACATTTCTTTAGAGACCTGTAAAATAATTAGTGTCCACTATACTGTGCATGTATTATACATATAAATCATCTTTTTGAATCAATCTATCTATTGAAAAAAATCGTATCTAAATCCGTTGTGTAATTTTAAAGATCTAAGCATACATAGATAGGGACATACAGGTAAGCGACTTTATGGACAAATGGACAAATGGTGAAAATAAGTTATTTTCAGGTTAAAATAACTTCTCTGTTCTTTCAATTTCATAACAAAATACAACACTATCGTACTTATTTAGAGTGAGAACTTTACGTTTTTTCAAAGCACGAGACGCACTTTCAACCTCTAAGCCCAGAGCTGCTGATTCCACGATAGAAAAAAAAAACAATAACTTTTTATTAGCTCGAACTAGTTTGAATCTAGGACCTCTAGACCTCTACGACCATATAACTAAGCCAACGAGGCGGTCAATGAAATGAAGGATGAAATTCTATCTACTAACTCGCATTAGTGAAATAAGCTTTAAGACTTCTTAAGAGGAATCCATCCTCAGAAATCCTTTACCTAGCCGGGGACATTTGGAGGCACTACGACTAATGTTGTCTTAAATTTTCGACGACTAGTTTACTTAATGTTAAACTTAAATTGCATGAGTTCTTTCTTATCTAAGCTAAGTAAACGTATACAGCGGTATGTAAAATAAATAAAAAATATTATTACAAAATAGGAATGAAAATTAAATCGATTATTTTAAAAAAAAACGAAATGACGTGGTCAAAATGAAAAGGAAGTGACGTTGAAAAAAAAATAAAGCTGTCAATTGCACTCTTGATGAATTTCATAATATTTTGTTGGTATCACACTAAAACTAAGTTAATCAGTGTTCATCAATAATTATTTTAAATGTTTTAATAAATTGTCGAATTTAAACTAACTGTGTAATCATATATCTCAAACTCTGAATTAAATATATCAATATCATTCAATTCATAAAAATATTTTTTTTATAAATACGCGCAACTATAATATTATTTAATAAAATTTATCAATAAATTATAAGTATCAGACTCGTCCTTAGAAATCAAAAATATTAAAGATTATTTATACAAGATAATACCTAGATTTTATTATACATGTAATTAATATAATATTGAAAAAATAATTATTGAGTGTTTTACCGAGTCTTCTCCACATAATTTACATTCCGAATCGAAATTGTACTCGTACTTACATATGTTTTATTAAATTATTTAAATGTTTTAAATATTCATACTATAGCTTTGATATTGTATTAAACATGTAAATGAATAATAACATAATTATCTTATAACTTATAATTGTAAATTTAGATTAACAAATGTATTAATTGTTTTATTTGAAAACCCGAGCTCTTTCTCCCTTTTGTAATAAAATCATACTGAAATAAAACAATGCTATAATGTAATTAGATTTCAAAAGGTTTTACGGCTTGTTCGTTCATTTATATAAATGAGGTAGTACCACAATCGAATCCCTACTCAATTGAATCTCTGTAGACTGGGAGGCGGGATGTTCGTATCACGACGAATTTGAATTTTATTCGAGATGAGAAATACAATTTTATTGAAATCTACACGCTTACGAAAACCGTGCGAGGTATAAAAGTAAACAGAATCGTGTATTCGATGTAGAGGATTACTTCTTTTTAATTTAGACGTATGTTTGCGTTTTGTTTTTGTTTTTTTATTTCATGTTTTACATTGAGCCTAATTTCGATGTTAAATTCTTGTACCGGTGTACACTTACGGTTTAATAACCACTTTATATTGACACATATATTCGATGTACCGTAATTGAATTTAGGGTTCAAGAATGCAAATTTTTCATTCGAAATGCTGAGATCCGTTTCGCCGATCTCAATGTTGGCGCGATTCATAACATATTTTCTTGATAAAGACATTAGAATGAAACGATTTTTACAATATCATAGTCCATTCAAGACTATAAGGTTTAATAAAAAGCTACTTTTAGTTGATTGTATAAAAATTCAAACAATTCAATCAGTTGAAAATCTTGGAAGATATACAAACTTTCATCAGTCAGTCAGTCACCTTTGAGTTATATATATCTAAATATATTTATATGAACATTTACAAATAAATGTCATATTATCTTTGTCAGATTTCTTTGTGCTATAAATGGTGACACAAAAAATTTAATTATTAAAAAAAAAAATTAGAATAATATTCGTTTCTATTGTTAAGTTGTTTAAGTTAAAGTTATTGAGATGAGAGCTGTAAAATAAACTATCAATTAATTACTTTTACTACATATTACTACCTAAATTACTCTGTAATAAATAAATATAGGTATGCCAAATTTGCTATTCAAAATTAATCTCTATTGTTATGTTCGTAGATGTCATTTTTTTAATTATTTGTTATTCCATTTTCGATACAATTAACTCCTATTGGTATATAAATTATTCTCAATCCATTTAATTAGGATAATTTACTTATCGTACGTAAATATTTACATTAGGCAGAGATGGGGTTAAAATTTAACGAGAATTTTGGTTACACATATTATGTTTTGATCGTGATTATATAACTTGTTTCATTAATTGTCTTAATATCACTATCGTATAACATATTATGCAAGACAAATGTATTGTTCATGTAAAAATTATGTTGTATTTTATATAATACTAGCGACCCGTGCCGGCTTAAATACTAAATATACTACAGAAATAGTTTATTTACGACATCACATTGCAAACTTCTAAAATTATCAGTGTTTCTTTGCTATATTGTTCATGTATTATATACAAAAACCTTACCCTTGAATCACTCTATCTATGAAAAAAAACCGCATCGAAATCTGTGGCGTAGTTTTAAAGATTTAAGCGTACAAATGGACATAGGGACAGAAAAAGCTTTCTTTGCTATTTTGTTCATGTATTATATACAAAATCCTCCCCTTTGAATCACTCTATCTATTAAAAAAACCGCATCAAAATCCGTGGCGTAGTTTTAAAGATTTAAGCGTACAAAGGTAGATAGGGACAGAAAAAGCGATTTTGTTTTATACAATGTAAAGATTGAGATTTAACTACTTGATGATACTATGGACAGTAAAAAAAATTACCTCTTCCGTACATCGCCAACGTCACCAACATTGGATATTAATATGTTACAAGATTTTATAGATGATAATAAAGCGTGGAGTTAATACCTGTGGACTTCCAAGCAGGATATATTAATTTAAATAATTGTATCAACTAACATGACTTTGTATTTTTTAAATGTTGAAAAAGAGTAACTACTGAATTTCTTGCCGGTTCTTCTCCGTAGAATCAACTTTCCGAACCTGTGGGAGCTTCACTTAATTGTAAAATGACGATTCAAAAGTACTCGTAAATGCCTAATTTAATAAAGTTTATTTCGACTGATTGATTGATTACGTCCCTTGTATGTATTTGCACTCACTCATGCTGCTATGTGTGTGTGTGAAAGACGATATGGTTAGAATGAATTTTACTTGTGAGATGACGTCTGACAAAGAAGTATGGAAGACATGCTGCGCCGACCCCTAGTAAAATTGGAATAAGGGCAGGAGGACGATTGCACTCACCCCTTCAAACAAGAACACTTTCCTAAGTATTACTGTTTGGCAGTAGAATGTATTATGAGTGGCTAGTATAGATGGGCTTGCTTGAGGACTTATCAATTAAAGAGTTTTTATGTAACGGCTCGCTCGCCGTGACGGCAAACGACGTGACGTGTTATCATCCGACGTGCGTAATCACTGTCGTCGTTCTTTTGTTCGTTATGTATGTGTGGCACATAACACACACATAAAGAACAATAATAATACATATTTATTCCTATATTTGTTAGTAAAATAAAAAGAAATATTTATTTATTTTACTATTTATTTATTGGTTTTAATTTAATTATAAATTCTTTCAATAACCATCAATAGCGATATTTAACATCTGTGCGTCGTCCCGTGACTACAAAATTGTTGTTTTATAATAAATATTATCATTTTATATAAAGGTAATATTTTCGCTGTACTTTTATTTTTGGCAAGTGTACAAGATATTTCTTCCGCGTCCCGCCCACTTCGCCTCGCTCTCACTGCTTTTGTCATCACACAGCACTAAATCCTGGTGGCTCTACCCATTTCCTTCCGCAAATTTTCTTTGGGAGAAATTTCTGCAAAAATTACTAAAATTTTACTCTAAGAATTTCGATTCGAATTTTATTTCGTCATTTACATTTTAATTATACACAAGAACACTTTTACTTTACTCTCGTACAAAATTCAAATTATTTATCTCATCGTAATTATAATACAACATAAAAACATGAAAGTTAAATTCTATGTGACTTTAGTGTTTATTATTATTTAACAAGTTTTAATATGCTATTTTTAATAATCCTGCTTATCTTGTATTTCAAGAGAGTAGTTTAAAAGTATCGATCGATAAATTTACGTAAAGTGGATAATTATACATGCAAAGCACTTAGCCAAACTCTCTCATAGCCTGATAAAAATGAAATACAAAAATGTGATAAGGATCTTTATTCCGACAACAAATCAATGTCAAACAATAATGATCAATTTTAACGATGTTAAGTCCAAAAATAAAATGCAAAGTCAACTGTTTAGATATCATATTTTTAATTAATTTACATTTTACCAGATAGCGTTATGCAAATTATCCTTCATTATGATTTAAAAAATAATACAATTACATCAAAGAGCTCAGTGGTCAGAACGCGTAGATTTTGAGCGGTGATTGCGGGTTCAATCCCATGCAAAACACTTAATTACCACGGGCTTAATTAGTGTTTATAATTCATCTCGTGTTTGGTAGTGAAGGAGAACATCGTAAGGAAACCTGCATCTAATCTCAACGAAATTCTGTCACATGTGAATCCGCATCCGCATTAGAGCAGTGTGGTGGAATATGATCCAAAACTTCTATTCAAACGGAAAAGCCCAGCAGTGGGATATTCTTAATATGTACATGTTGTCATCAGCATGTCGTTCAATTATGCATATTCTCGTGTATAGGTAAGGCGACACGACTGTAATACAATTAAAGCAGAGTCGATTGAAGCGACATTTCTTTGGGCAAATAATATTTTTCCGCTAATGCGTCGTACAAGTTCGTCGGTACGTCCTCGACGCTGTCGTAGCGGGGCCGAGTAGCGATAATTTAGCTAAAATGGCCGACTTGTCGACGGCAGAGTCCCCGCTACGAGCTCAGCTGAAATAATAACTACATTATGATTTTAGACGGCCCACCGCTTAAATGTAAGGTAGCGCAGTAGAAAGCACTCCCTTTTGACGAAATTCGCACCTTTTTATATACTTTACTTTGTTCTCTCGCAGAATAAAAATGTGTTTTGAATAAAGATTTCACTTTAGTCTTTATAATTGGAATTCTGGTTAAACGATGTGCATCTCTGCTACCGTTTCTCGTTTATATAGTATTTACACATAAGTATTTAAAAAATTATGGTTCTTTTTATGTTTCATTCAATTCGATTGTGATGAAACTGTTATGTTTTTTGCCAAATGATAGTAAGTAGTCACTACATCCATAGACAAAGGCCTATAAGAAATAATAATCATTACTGACATTGCCAATGCCACCAACCTTGAGAATTAAGATTACGATGATATTACTTACCCACATGGGCTTGGACGAAGCCTTCACTCATCTCTGAGTATTTCTTTGTAGATCCTCAGAGTTCAAAGTGAGTTCGTGCTTCCAACGTTACGAGTAAATATCTTCTAACTTATTATACATATATATTAAACATAGCACGGATACTTTCTTCTTCTTTCATATTTAAAGTGGATTTACTTAAACTCAAAATTATGAGTTCAATCGTCTTAAGCTAAGATGACCCTGGTCTTATCCACATGAATTTTTTATCTTACATCACTAGATGGAATTAACATATGAAACTAATATGCATTTCTAAACCCAGCATTTCTTGGAATATAAGCTAGTAGCAAAGGTGTGCTGTTTTAAATGTATTCAAACGTAGCTAACTGATGATAATAGTGCAACTTCTGTTATGAAGAAGAAGTAAAAAGATGTGTCTTACTTATGCCCTATATTAAATCAGAAATTTTGTGTTAGGTGATGGTGATGAATGAATAATACCCAAACACATCAATTTTGCTTATTTCTAGACTAGCGACCTATCTCGGCTTCGCAAGGATCCAGTACTGATACTAAATATAACACAGAATTTGTTTATATACAACATCACATTACAAACTTCTAAAATTATCAGTTTTGCTGACATGTCCACGTTTAATATACAAAAACCTTCCTCTCGAATCACTCTATAAAAAAACCGCATCAAAATCCGTTGCTTAGTTTTAAAGATTTAAGCATACATAGGGATATAGGGACACATAAAGCAACTTTGTTGATACTATGTAGTGATAGGCAGGCTAGCAAATGATCCGTCTGACGGTGATAGGTCACCACCGCATAAGCATCAGCACTAATAAAGGTATCTTACGTCGATAATACACCACTAACCTTGAAAGCTAAGAAATAAGGAACAAATAAATGTTAAAAGAATGAATCTCTCTGATTCGAGTATAATATTTATATATCTTACTAGAGAGACCCAACTTTAAATATACTATTGAAAGTATAGTAGAGAATAAACATTTTTAAGGAACTTAACAAAGTATTCTTAAGTATTCATAATAAATAAATATATAATATAATAATAAATAAACATGAGACAACATCACATACATTACTCTGATCCCAATGTAAGTAGCTAAAGTACTGTGGAAAATCAGAAGTAACGGCGGTACCACGATCACCCAGATTCAAGACAACATAGAAAACTAATGATAATCTACATCGACTCGCCCGGGAATCGAACCCGGGACCTCGAAGTGGCGTACTCATGAAAGTCAAGTATTGTTGTTTGGGGATAGAATACATGATGAGTACTTACCCAAACGGGTTCGTTCGTTCAACATTACAGAATATGTGTTTTAGCATTTTACCTCATAAATTATTGCGATATATTCTAATATTGTATATGCAAATAACAAAAGGACCCAAGAAATATACTCTATATTTTGCAATTTAACAAAGTGAAAGTGGCTCGCGTCGTCTCTTTAACAAAGAAATTAATTCCCCTCGTCTCGGCTTTCAAAAGTAATTATTTTAAGGAATATCGTGCATGTCACTTGAAACGATACAGTGTTCACGCATTAATTAATTCTTCTGGAATATTGATTTTATTTTATTAATAAAATAAAGTAACGTAATTATGAAGAGTAATAATAAAATACATTTTCTTTTTACGAATTTTACTCTATAAATTGTTATAACTGTATCTGTAAATTTCTTTATTGAATATACAAATCACAGATCATCCAGGATTATTTTTTTCTGGGTTTATTCTTTCTAATAAATGTAAATTTAAATTGAAGCGCGCGGCGTCGCTGACATTTAAGGGTGTTAGTTTATCTGTCAGGCAAGAAAGTAGTCTATGTCCTTTCTCGGAGTTCAAGTTTGCTTCATAGCAAATTTCATCAAATTCGGTTCAGCGGTTTGGTCGTGAAAGAGCGATACATAAACAAACAGAGTTACTTTATCATTTATAATATTAAGAGAGATAATAAGGACGTCTTTGAAAGCCGTAATGAAAAAAAACTTATACTAAACTTTGTGTGTCGTGTATTTTTGTAAATAATTTGTCTCTTTCTAACATCAATAATTTCACATTCGAAAGAGAAAGACAAAGTTGCGTTCATAAACAACTGCCTCACGTTTATAATTAAGGGAGTGATTCTTAATTTTTTGACATATTAATGATAGATATGGTTTACGAGCATGTCATTAAAATGATGAAATAATTTATTTCCTATCCGTTGTATCGAACAGATAATTATAAACACCAATTAAAATAAATTGCTAGTGCAGTCTGGTCTAGAGATGATTTTCAGACTTAGCTCTAAGACTCACGAGCCGGGTTTATCCGGAAGCTGGAAGAAAATTAAAAGTACTGGGAAAACGGCTGCAGACTTCCATAATAGAATTTTGAGATTTCTTGAAAATTAAATTTAATATTTACCTCTCCAACGTGATAAAATGTACCAATGAACTTCTCAGTAAATCCCTCACTTCTCAGCCATTAATTACTTAAATAATGAGTAATACCTACAGTTTTTTCTTGGAAACTCAATATTGTATAAAAAAGTAATTTTTATAAGATATGTCCTATTCTGGACACAACATTTCTTAAAATATACGATGAATCATATTAAAATTTAATTAATTTTAATGAAATTTATTTGATTAGATTTGAGTAAATTTGATTATAATTGGAAAAAGATATGATACCGCCTTACTTCTGATTTTCCATAACACAAGTGCTTTAGCTACTTACATTGGGATCAGAGTAATGTATGTGATGTTGTCCAGTATTTATTTATTTATTTTTAATTTAATTTACTACATCCACGGGCTCGCAGATGCCCGTGCCTTTTTTAACATTTTATATTAAACATTTTGGCGTTTTATATTTTATACTAAACATCATCAGATCTTCGCTGGAAATCATTCTTGTCGTCTTCTTGGGAGACGTGGCCCACGCTGACATTTTTTTTCTTTTTTTAATATTTTAAAATAATACATACATAATCTATAATAAATAATATATATTTATTTATTAGAATCGACTTTGTCGGTTGAAATTTTACTAAAAAGATTTTTCCGGTAATAAAATCGCCTGTTTATAACGAACGCCTCGGCGAAACCTTTCTCCGGTTTCAAACTTTTCATTCACTAAACAGAAAACACAATTAAAGTTAACTTCAAACTTATATTACAAAATTAATTAGCGAGTACATACAAGAGTTATTGACACTTCGTTATATGCCATGTGTTATTGTATCACGCTTAAATTTGGAGCCGAGATGGCCAAGTGGTAAGAACGAGTACATCTTAACCGGTGACATCGGGTTCAAACCCACTACTATATATGTGCTTAAACATGCATGTGTCTAATTTCATCGAAATTCTGCCACATGTGCATTCCGCCAACCTGCATTGGAACAGTTTGCTGGATTACGTTCTAAACCCTGTTTTCAATGGGAGAGGAGGCCTTAGCCCAGCTGTGGGAAATTTTCAGACTGTTACTGTGCCGCTTAAATTTTACCTAAACGTTTAGTATAATTGCGTAGATATTCTGATATTTGATTAAAATAGTTAATACCAATATTATAAAATTAAACGAAACACTACATGATTTTTTGTCAAATCTACTTATAACACGCTATATATACTAATTAAGCGACATATATTATTGTAGGCAACAATATTGTTATATGTATTAAAATTATTTATTTCAAACCACTATAATATAGATAATAATAAAATTATTATTATTATTACAAATTTTAAACAAATTAATGAAATATATTTCGATATTAAATTTATTAACGAAATATTTAATTTAAATAATAAAATATTAATGCTGTGATTTTTCGGATTCAATTCCAAGAGCAAAAATTAACTAGCCCCCAAATATGTCGCAAATACTATTATGATTTTTGATTGCAATTAACAGGAAATTTATTTGAAATTAATTTCCATTGCTTCTAGCGCGAATGAGTAGCCTATGCCTATTCCATATCTCTAAGAGACGTGTAAGGAAATGAATTGACTAACCGTTTAATAATTAAGACATAAACGTAACAAACAGACATATAAACAATCTTTTTAGGCTAATAGTAAAAGGGAAGATATAATATTCTCTGTTATTTTTATAAATTAACAGAATAATCTTGGGGGTAAAGTTTTGAGCGAGCCCGTCTGCGTAGGTACCACCCACTTATCAGTTATTCTACCACCAAATAACAGTACTCAGTATTGTTGTGTTCCGGTTTTAAGGGTAAGTGAGCCAGTGTAACTGCATGCACAAGGGACAAAATATCTTAGTTCCGAAGGTTGTTGGCACATTGACGATGGAAGGAATAGTTAATATTTCTTACAGCTGCATTGTCTATGGGCGATGGTGACCACTTACCATGAGGTGGCCCATATGCTCTTCCGCCAACCTATACCATAAAAATTATATTAATTCAATAAATAAGGTAATAAATAATTAATCTATACTTATTAATAAATACAGAATGTTATGTGAACAAATGATTTATTTTACAATGTCGATCCGACTCAGCTTCGTACTGGTGCATTGATTAATTAAGAAAATAAAATATATGCAAAAAAGTATTAAATAGACGTATAATGGTACATTGTTATAAGATTTAATTAAGTAATAAATGAAAAATATTCATTTTATTTTGGAACAAAGATCAAAATGTATCTTGATGGATTTATTGGTTCAAATTTCTTCTCTTTTAAAAACGAGGATATTGCCAAAAGCATTCATTTCAATTTTATATTAAATAAAATCTTAACATAGTCGAGATGGCCCAGTGGTTAGAACGTGTGCATCTTAACCGATGATTGCGGGTTCAAACCCAGGCAAGCACCGCTGATTCACGACGACCTCCATGGTCAAGTGGTGTGTACACCGGTTTTCATGGGTACGCCACTCTATGGTCCCAGGTTCGATTCCCGGCCGAGTCGATGTAGATTACCATTAGTTTTCTATGCTGTCTTGGGTCTGGGTGTTTGTGGTACCGTCGTTACTTCTGACTTTCCATAACATAAGTGCTTCAGCTACTTACATTGGGATCAGAGTTGCAACAGAGCTACAACATCACATACATTAGTAATCTCTACTGTATGTGTGATAATGTGATACATTAGTATCTCTCCTGAAGTGGTTCACAATCAAAACTGATACAAGATTGATTATTTTCCTCGATCCTTCCAATTCGACGATTATTGTAAGAAATGACCATTTCTAGGATTACTCCTAGTATTTAATGTTTACACGCCCCTCGCCGACTGCAGCAACATCCGGTTTCGATCCATTTAAAAAACAATTCAGTTTAGTCAAAACCGGATGTTGACAATCAACGCAAATTGTAACAACGATTTAAATCGAATTATTTATGCTGATAATACTTTAATACATTAAAACAATAAAATATGATCATATTAAAATAAATATGCTAACAGAAGAAAGCTTGACATCCAAGAAAGGACATTTTATTTCTTTGCATGACAAAAGACAACCAATTCTAAAACACGAGAGAAGCCATAGGCTATTAGTAGTAATTGACACAAGAGTAGGTACACTCCCAGCCCCTAGGAATTAATTTTAAAAATAGGTAACTTTTCTTCCATACCTTTAAAGAAGTTAATAACTGTGATATACGAGTATATTAGATAAAATATTTTCTCCCAGGAAAGCGTACGAATGTTAGCTGTTAAATAATAAACCGTTTTATAACCAACCCAGCCAGTATTGAGCCGAGATGGCCCAGTGGTTAGAACGCGTGCATCTTAACTGATGATTGCGGGTTCGAACCCAGGCAAGCATCGCTGATTCATGTGCTTAATTTGTCTTTATAATTCATCTCGTGATAAGCGGTGAAGGAAGACATCGTGAGAAAACCTGCATGTGACAAATTTCAAAGAAATTCTGCCACATGTGTATTCCACCAACCCGCACTGGAACAGCGTGGTGGAATATGTTCCAAACCTTCTCCTCAAAGAGACAGGAGGCCTTTAGCCCAGCAGTGGGAATTTACAGGCTGTTGTTGTTGGTGCACTTAATATTTATACAAACAATAATTACGAGAATGAAATCGAAAAAAATAAAGCTAATTTATTTTAAAAGGCATTTTAATACGAGGCTTCTTTTTTGTCGTTAAATTAAAAAAAAATGACATTAAATAAAAAACTCCTCCATCCCGACTTTTGAATTTTTAACTTCAAAGTAAGAAATTATTGTGATTCATATCCTGTTGAATATGCAAGAATATTCATGACCAGATCGTTAGCAAAGGAGAGCGCATTTGAGTAAAGTATACCATTAAGGGTATTTTATTTTTTCATTGAAATAAAAGCTCAAAAGGTGATTGGGAATTGATGTAATTTAATTGGAGACTCGCTATTGTCATAAGTAACAGTCTCGTCTCTAATGCCAGATTCATTTACTCCGCTTGTCCGTATCTATACCATATAATTACCTCTATTCATAATCTTTCTTTAGATTTTATCGTATTCCTTATAAATGTTACATAAAACGAAATTTTCTAATTGAACTAATGGTTAAAAAAAGTAAGTAAAGTAAAGTAACAGCCTGTACATTTGCCACTGCTGGGATAAGGCCTCCTCTTTCATTAAGGAGAGGGCTTGGAACATATTCCAACACGCTGTTCCAATGCGGGTTGGTGGAATCCACATGTGGCAGAATTTCTATGAAATTAGACACATGCAGGTTTCCTCACGATGTTTTCCTTCACCGCCAAGCACGATATGAATTATAAAAACATATTAAGCATATAAATATAGTGGTGCTTGCCTGGGTTTAATAATCGGTTAAGATGCACACGTTCTAACCACTGGGCCATCTCAGCTCTTGAAAACGTGAATGAATATATTTAAAAAAATATGCATGAATTTTAAAATAAAGTTTTATAAAAATGTTAGCTATATTTTGACGGTACATGAAACGAATACTGCGTATGTCGATAAAGATTCTAATCCATTTGTACAGTGGGGGTACATTGAGAATTTTCCACAAGTCATAAAATCAAAATCAAAATCAAAATCAAAATAAACTTTATTCAAGTAGGCTTTTATAAGCACTTTTGAATCGTCATTTTACAATGTGAAGCTACCACCGGTTCGGAAAGTAGATTCTACCGAGAAGAACCGGCAAGAAACTCAGTAGTTACTCTTTTTTAACATTTAAAAAATACAACGTCATGTTAATTAAATACAATTATTTCAATTAATGTATCCTGCTTGGAAGTCTACAGGTATTAACTCCACGCTTTTTTATCATCTACAAAATCTTGTATCGAATAGTATGCTTTTTCTACCAATGTATTTTTAACAAACGATTTGAATTTACTAAACGGCAAAGTTAAAAATTTCTGCGGAATTTTATTATAGAAACGGATACCTTGCCCCAAGAAGGATCCATTGACTTTGCGGAGTCGGAAACTTGGCGTTATAAGTTTATCCTTACTTCTAGTGCATATACAATGATTATCACTGATTTTATCAAAGTGATCAATGTTACTGTGAATATACATGATATTGTTGTAAATATATTGCGACGCAACAGTAAGTATTCCTACTCTGTTAAAAACATCCCGAAGAGAGTCTCTAGCTCCAAGATTATAAATAAACCGAATTGCTCTCTTTTGTAAAATAAAGACAGATTCAATATCTGCAGCGTTACCCCAAAGTAATATGCCATATGACATAATACTGTGAAAATAACCAAAATAAACTAAACGAGCGGTATCAATATCAGTTAGTTGTCTAACTTTTCTAATCGCGTATGTTGCGGAGCTGAGTCTTCCTGTTAGGGATGATAAATGAGAAGTCCACTGAAGTCTGGAATCCAATTCTATTCCTAAAAACACCGTAGTATCAGCTACTTCAAGACGGTCACCATTTAAAGATATATTATAATTTTGCTTGCTAACATTAGGTAGGGTAAAAACTACACATTTTGTTTTTTGAGCATTTAAAACTAAATTATTTACTGTAAACCAATTGTGTATCTGTGATAATGCACCGTTCACATCGTCATAGTCATTTTTTTTCCTGTCAACCTTAAAAATCAGCGAAGTATCGTCAGCAAACAACACTATATCACAAATACCCTTAACATAGAAAGGAAGATCATTTATATATACTAGGAATAGAAAGGGACCCAAAATTGAACCTTGTGGAACTCCCATTTTTAACGTAGATCCAGAAGACTTTATTCCATTAATGAAAACTTGCTGAATTCTTTGACTTAAATATGAAGCGATGAGATATGGATAGACGAGGCGTTTTTACGGCAGTTAAATATTTACTTGTGATTTATAATAATTGATTATATGATTAGGAATGCTTATTATAATAGATGCTGCATGCTAAAGGGCGTTGGTAACAAAATTGATTATGTTTAAGTATTTTATGTGATGTAGTAAATGGATGAATTGCAAAATGTAGCCTATTTAGTTCATAGACAATCATTGCAATTTTAACGGAGAGAGAGAGATAAGGAAAGATAAAATCTAAAATTAATATTAAGAAGTATATCAAGTATGATGCGCACAAATGTTGAATTAAAATTCGAATTTTAAATTTACTCGATTTTCGATTTTAATTTGGTACATAAATGGACTCATTCAGCTTTGATTGCTTTATGATTATTATCTGGCTATTTATCGAATTTTGATCAAGATATAACATATATAATTGTATTAAACTAATATGATTATATTTTTTAAATGTTGAAAAAGAGTAACTCCTGAATTTCTTCTCGGTAGAATCTACTTTCCGAACCGGTGGTAGCTTCATTTAATTGTTAAATGACGATTCAAAAGTGCTTGTAAAAGCACACTTGAATAAAGTTTATTTTGATTTGATTACTGTTAATGTCAACTTTGTGCAGGTTGTTTTTGTTACTGATAAATTGTTACTTTTTTGAATTGTTACAAACATACAAAGCTTCTACTTTTTCGAAGTGCAGTTTCTATCGAGAACAACCGAAAAAATTTCACCTATTAATCTATGTATATTTACACATACATATTTATGTTGATCATGTACAAATAAATTTAAATATCTGTTATATAAACGAACAAATAGTTTCCTGTTTATGAATATACATACTTAACATTGTATAATGCGTGTATACGTATATAGTATACACGCATTATGCAATGTTGTTTTTTAATAAAGATATACATAATTATGATTATATTATAGTAATATAATCAGTAATCGAGCTTAGCAATCTTTACGTCGCTCTCAGCACTAATACACCCCACGGACTTTTATGTTAAATATGCCATTTTGTAACTCATCTGAAACTTGAAATCGAATTTTCAAAATGGAAAAGATAATATTAGGCTATATTTTAAAAACAAAGTTCATGAAACGTATTTGGAATAATTATTGATATAAAAGGTAGTCAAGCTTATATTATATTTCCTGAGGTCCTGGTTTTCGACCCCGGGTAGGGCCATTAAAAAGTTATTAGTGGCTTTTGTAGCTTCAATAGCGCAACGGTTGAAGGGTCGCCTAGTGATGTAAATAGTCGTAGGTTTGATCACCTCTTGGGCTATATGGGTATATTATTAATAACTTAAAAATGAGTTTTGTTAAAATTCTTAAGGCTTTGTAATACGTCGCTGTCATGCACTGAAAATAACTTTATGTATATTATATATTTTTACTCAAACATTCAAAAATATAGAGTCGAGATGGCCCAATGGTTAGAACGAGTGCATCTTAACCGATGATTGCGGGTTCAAACCCAGGCGAGCACCGCTGTTTCAAGTGCTTAATTTGTCTTTATAATTCATCTCGTGCTCAGCGGTGAAGAAAAACATCGTGCAGAAATCTGGATCAAATTTCATAGAAATTCTGTCACATGTGTATTCCACCAACCCTCATTGGAAAATCGTGGTATAATATGTTCCAAACCTTCTCCTCAAAGGGAGAGGAGGCCTTTAGCCCAGCAGTGGGAATTTACAGGCTGTTGTTGATTCAAAAATATATACGAACTAGTAGTCGCCGGCGGCTTCGCTTGCATTTCAGTGTGTTAGTTGTAATGTGTCAGGCAAAAAATTTACCTCAGTCCTTTCTTTGAGTTCAAGTTTGCCTCACACCAAATTTAATCAAATTCTGTTCAGTGCTTTGGTCGTGCCAGACAGACAGACGACAGAGTTACTTACACATTTATTTTTATAGATATACATATTTTTTAAATAAATGTAAAGTTTAAAATATAGAGTTACATACATATGTATGTTAGTTATAGATGCCCATATTAATGGAAGTAAGAATCCTTCTACATGGTTTTGAAAAATTCTCTTATACCTTCCTCCTTACTCTGATGCATACCCCAAATCCCATACATCATTCATCATTGGAAAAAACCCTTACGCAAAGACATGAGACATGGTTGCATGTTATAAACCCTTGGTCGGTCGGTTGCTTTTTTAATAAAAAAAAAACTAAAGTTCAGCAACGATAAATTCATAAGCAACATTGCTATACAGAGAATAATTATACGTATAAATAGGTAAGTATATATGTACAATGATCACTGAATATACTGAAAGTTCGCAGTCATGATTATTTTTTATTATAACAATTATTATTGGAATCCAGATTGATTTTAACTGTATTATAAGAGTAAAAATTTAAGTGATATTAATATTCACTATTAAGATGGATACCAAGCTTTAAAACAGTAAGTAAATTTGAATAAAATTGTAATACCTTTAAGAGCAGAGATGGCCCAGTGGTTAGAACGCGTGCATCTTAACCGATGATTGCGGGTTCGAACCCAGGCAAGCACCGCTGATTCATGTGCTTAATTTGTCTTTATAATTTGTCTTTATAATTCATCTCGTGCTCAGCGGTGAAGGAAAACATCGTGAGGAAACCTGCATGTGACAAATATCATAGAAATTCTGCCACATGTGTATTCTACCAACCCGCATTGGAACAGCGTGGTGGAATATGTTCCAAACCTTCTCCTTAAAAGGAGAGGAGGCCTTTAGCCCAGCAGTGGAAATTTACAGGCTGTTGTTGTTGTATTGTTGTTGTAATACCTTATAAGAGAATTACTCAAGTCTTACGTACCATAAAATAGTGCAACTTAACATAAACAATCCATTTTAATTAATTATAGTAAAAAGTTATATCAAAATGGGCAAATATTAAAAGTAAATTCACGTTAATAAGGAGTTTGAGATGATATTGAACATAATAGTTATATTCCTTTAAAATAATGAATTGGCTAGATATATAATACTACCTAATCTGGGAGACTCTATTTTATAATTTATATGCAACAATTTTTCTATATAATCCAATGTTCTTTTAAATTATCAAGTTATTATTTGTTACTATTTAAATAACAATTTATTATTATGCATGCATGCGCAATAAGCATTAAAATGATTACTTCAATTTAATATTATGAAAAAAGTATTTGTATAGTACACAGTTATTCGTGTTAACTATTCACTGAATACTGAAACTGAATTAAATTATCATACAATAAAATATTTAGTATTTACTGAGGAAGTCTTTAGTTTTTTTATCGTTAATAATAAAAGCTCAAACAAATGCGAACCGTACATAAATGTTTAAAAACACGAAATTTCATTTAACTAAATATTTAAAATTAAAAACAAAACTCTGAAATATATTATGAAACAAAAATATGACTAATAAATATCCCGCACGTATGAAAATTTTCATATCCTTTACATTCGCAAAAATTATGTTAGTAATAAAACGTACATTCAAAACATAGCTCAACATCTTTTATAGCTTGGTCAAGTGGCGTAGACTGTATTGGTACTAGTTAATGTTCCTACTACGGTAAAAACTGGAAAAACGAATACAAAAAAACTCAACGTAGCAGTTTCAAGGGATTATCAAACTTATTGCACTAGTGATAGAGTTCAAATAACGTTCTATTTGTATTTGTAGCTGTGTTCGCGGATTTCATTTGGGCAAAGGGAGGTCAAACACTTAAACTCGGAGATACAAGATTGCAGGCGAGTTGAGGCAAACGAAGCAAGCCTTATGAATCCCTTTTGTAAAAGTCGAGAGGCCCATTTAAAAGCCTTTATAAAATTTCAACTTCCAATTTATCATTTTATTTTTATAAAATATATATTTATCATTTTATACAATAAAAATACATTATTAAATTAATATTAATTGAAACACTGCGAGATATATTTCTATAAATAAATCAACCTTGTCCATTGGTTACATCTAAATAGATCGATAAATGAATAATGAATTCGTATATTTTATTTACTTATACATATTGATGAATTAGTGATGTAGCTGTGTAGCTTCTTAGTTATAGCAGTGTTTCACAATCTCACTCGGGATGTTATCTAGTACGTAGATATTCTATCGCCTAGTGAGCTTTGCTTCACAATGACTGAGCCGGCTTAATTACAGGCACAAGGGATGTGACGACCCACGGTTATTGTCAAGCCCTCTAACTTTACTAATCGATATGATCCGTTGTGACAATTTGAATGTGGTTCTTTTGCTCATTCGTCAATTATACATTTAGAATAATATCAAAATCAAATTTAGAATCAAAACAAAAGACGGCGATTTTATCGAAAATAATATCGATATGTAAAAAAAAAAATACTCTAAGCTTACTTAAATCATTAAATAAATTATAGCAATAAATAGCGTAACTGTAAATACAAACACGCAGTTTCGAAATAAAACATATTCCATTTCGCTTTTAACATACGCAGAGCTAATTAACTTTTTCAAGCTCTCAAGAGTGAAACTAGGGTACGATGTTTTATTTTCACTCATATGCCCATATGAAATCGTAAACAAATATTAAAACGTAACTTGCACAGTATGCTATTTGAAAAAAGATATACGAGTGTGACTGGGGTGTTATGAAGAAGGGGTTTATTTCGCAGAGTACAAGGCGTGAAGACGACGCATCACCTCCTTCTAAAGGAATGTAAATAAACGCACCTTTAAGAGTGCCTCTGAATCGACACATACGTACATCCCTTCCTTTAGTCGAGCAAACAGGATCTAACGGATGTACATATGTCGCTATTCTGGAATATAAATACGATATTACAATACTACGGAGATTCGAATAATGTTACGTCAAACATCTACATTCTTTGAAAATTTAACTTTTTAATCAAAATATGAATCGGTCTTTAAGTTATTGTAATATGGCTAAATCATATCTGCAATATTGTTCGATAGTGCATTCTCTGTGGCTTAAGAATACAGTTACTTGATTGTTGCTTAAAAAGATTACCTCAAATTTTAAATAAGACGACTACTCGTATATATCAAAATGTAACATAATTATTTCGAGTTGTAGGTTTAGTACTGCGGCTTTAGCAATACATTTATTTACCCCAGAGAACTCAGAAGGTAAAATTACTCAAGCAAAGTGCAACGGCTTTCAATAAACCAGGTATCTTTCTTCTTGAACAAAAATAACAAAGTTGCATCAAAAAAATGGTTTGCACTAAAATATCATTTGAATTTGGATTTTATACGTTCGAAATTTGAATAATAAGAAATTTACGAACGCATTAGACGAAAAATAGTTATTCACAGATTAATTAAAAAAGATAAGAATGCAATATGAAAAATTCCAACTAAGGACCAAGATAAGAATTTGACATACATGCATACATAAAGTCATCAACATCCGAAGTGGCGCAGTACTGTAAACGCTAAATGCTTCCATTCACGAAAGCTAAATAAAATTGTTTCGATTGGAACCAAATAGACGCCTCTGGGATTGATGTTAGTACATTTCATTTATTGTCGCATCTGTTAACGTCATTTAGAGAAGTGCCGCGTCTGTTTGGAATATTAAAATAAACTGAGTAAATTACGATGACCTTAAGAAAGTGGCAGGAACCGATTGGATTTGAGAGGTGAAGAATAGCTTTTACATACTTTGATAGAAGTCAATGCTGAGTAGTTGATAGCGATTGGCTGATAATTTACTGAGATCGCCCAGCGGTTAGAACGCGTTCATCTGTACCGATGATTCCGGGTTCAAACCCTGAATATTCATGTGTTTAACTTGTGTTATAACTCACCTTGTGCTTGGCGAAAATCTTCATGTGTCTAATTTCATGGAAATTCTGCCACATGTGCCTTACATCAACCCGTGTCGGAACAGCGTGATGTAATATGTTCCAAACCATCTCCTCAAAGGGAGAGGAGGCCTTAGCCCAACAGTGGGAAATTTACAGGCTGTTGTTGTTGGCTGATAATGGTTGTGAGTAAAATTTTATTAAAGAGTTTTGTGTTCTTTATTGAAAAAAATAAGCGAAGTTTTGAGTTTAAGTTGAAATAAAAATCGGTATCAGAATAATCCTTGCCTATAGTTAGCACTCACAGCATTTCTAATTACCACAGCACGTGGCGTTCGTAATCGCGCCATCAAAGACATTGTAAAGACTTGTTGCCTACAGCGTACTCTTTTTTTTTCTTTGAACGGACTCCAGTGATTTTATCTGCTTCGAAGAATATATTTCCCAAAGGATACCTCATGACACAGAAATATAGCAGAAATTAAAACTTGCGAACAAATAATATCTGAGGCGAGAAAATTAAAAAGTAAAAAATGAAACACAATGCTGGAACAAATACTTTTATAACATTTAGTGCTCGCTTCCATCAATTACCCTTTAAAGGCCCAAAGCTTAATATAGGCCTCCCCAAATTGGCACCAATCCAACAGATTCTGTGCCCTTTGAATACATCGAATTCCCTCTGCCTTATTCAGGTCGTCAGCCTACCCAGTCAGCGGCGTCTTATACACGTTTTTTCACGTAGTTGAATACGTGTCTTCCAAATTTCTTTTCCATCCTTACCTTGGTAATTATATGTAACCTAAAAATAGTATCTTATTAGGTTTTTTTTTGGCCAAGGAATCAATAAAACGTCTAACGACCCTCACAAAATGTCTGTCACATTCCAGAACGGAAATTTGGAAAAAGCGTTCGAGCAAAACAAACGATATTTAGTATTTAGAACGGCGGGACAAACAAATCGAATTTGTCTGCATAAATCAAATGCCGTACAGAACAAAGTTAGGAGAGCGTTGTAAATCGCTCTTGAACTAGCATTAATCGTTCTCTGTGAACGAACTAGTTTCTATAATTATTTCCTCGCCTCGAGACCCTTGTTTTGTCTCTTTGAGTATTTAATGCAATGAAACCCATTACGAAAATCTTAATGTATTTAAACGGGAACGTGAATAAATCATAAAGGGAACAAAGACATTATTATTAAATAAACTTTTAAATATTGCAATATTGTTAAATTAAATCGTTTGAAATTATTTTTTTCATGGAACAACTTGACCTTGAGGAGATTTGAGGTGTATACTGCACTACCAGCATTGATCATATGTTGGTTCAAATGGGTTTGAAAACACCGTCAAACATTTAAGCATTTAAAAGTTGAAAAAACTTATTGAAGTCTAAAATTAGTAAATCAATTACAGAACCACGAGAGAAAGGGTAGTCAAAGTAGTCATGATCACCCTGAGTTGGTCAATATTTATTAATAAAGTACAGCCACTACCAAGCGCTCATGATTATTGTACTAATTATTTTTTTACTTGGATATATATGAACAACTAAATTACTTGGTGGTAGGGCTTTATGCAAACTCGTTAGATACCACCGACCTCCACTTTTGTTAACAAATTACATATGAAATAGTTTGTAATTTCATACAGTGCTTATACTTATGAGCATAACGAAGTCGGTTGACCACTTACCATCTGATATCCATTTGACCATCCCCCAAAAGATGCCATAAAAGTACACCTGACGACATTGGTTTACCTTATCTCAAAAAATATATTAGTGTATTAATATCAAATGCGAGAAGACTTGGAGCAATCTATGCTGCTGCAATGGATAGATATACGTGCGGCAGAATTTCATCAGATTCATCAGGTTGCTTTATGCTGTTTTCCATTATCAGCATGCCAGAGATGAATCAATAAACACAGATTAAGCTAACCCAAGCTTAAACTTTAGTTAAGATTCACGTGCTCTAAAGCCTTGGTCACCTCGGTTCCTAGAAACGACAAAGTTAATTACTTTACGTCCGAAGTTGCTTTAAATGCTAATCATTTATATTTTATTTTAGATGTCGAACTTCAAATTGGAATCGACCTTCGTTTTGTAAAGTAAACGCAAACTAAGAAAGGATTTTTCCAAATTTTGATTTAAAGAGGACGATGATTGAGAGTGCCACTCTCAATCTTAAACTTCATCCTAAGTTTTGAGTGCGAAATCGTGCCAGCGATTGCTACTCAAATAATTTATTTTTAACGACATTTCTTATTTTATAATTATAAATATGTGGATTTAATTTGTAATTTGAACAATCTTGTTAAAATTGGTTAATCTAATACACAGTGTAACACATGTTTCTTGATGTACCTTAAGTGGCTTTTGCCAAATTTGGAATAAAATAATAAAATATAGGAGAAAAAAAAACTAAGTGAATAATAATTTAAAAAATAGTTTAAAAGATTCGACATATTACTACTGTTTTTTTTTGGAAGATTCAAATGAGGAATATAGTTTGCGTCAAGCATCTAAAAACCTTTTGGCCTTCGAAATCTAAATACAGCAAAAACGACGACTCACCTTCCAACTGACGCAGATAGCTGGTCACGGTTGTTTTAGTGAATACCTGTGTGAGATTGGAGACCAGGTCACAGCTCACATGCCGATGATGTGTTCCGCATTAGTGGTCAGTAACGCGAAGGAACAGGAGAAAGAAGATTCTGATGTTTTTAGAAAAATCATCACAAAGGAAATTATAGCCTTAGCCTTAGTTTTGAAACATTCATGTGCAGACCTGCCTTTAGAAAGCATCAGCTGACGGCTTAATCGAGTTTGTCTTTAACAGCTTATCATAGAATCTTAACGTATCAGTTTCGTAAGGTCAAATGTGAAAATATTTGTAAAGTCGCATGACTACAATCTAGTTTCGAATCAACATCGTTTAAAATCAAAAGGTTGCAAGTGACATTAAAAAACATACATTCAAAGACATTCTTCGATAAACATTGGTTTCCAAACCACCAAACCTATTGGTTTGTCACGTCAGCACGTCAATGCTATCACGTACATAAATTCCGATAACTTTTATAGAATTGCTTTAATAGTAAAAATATTTTGCGGTATAGAATATATTTTTATTTCACTATCATCTATAACACTTTGTGTGGCATATTGAACAAATTTCGTTCAAAAGATCTATTCTGTTGGTTCAAATAGTTCACTTTCTTTTTACAAAATTTACTACTACAATAAATCCACTTTGACCCGTCAAGTCCGTAAAAGATAAAAAAGACGTATTATGCGATGCGTACTTGTTAACAAAACATTGTACTAGGTTAAAATATAAAGAGCGAATAAAAAGTATGGCAATATTTTCTAAAATATTTATTATTTTGAATGAATATTTTAACAAAAGGTTTTTTTTTGTCAACATATTCATCCTACAAATAGTACCGAATGATTATAGTCCAAAAGCCAGCGATTGGTGGACTTACTGTATTGTAGGAAGCTCCATATAACTGGCATATATATTACGGCAGACTTGCTGAGATCACGTTTTCAAAGTCAACTTTTATGCCTTTTGACTCTATGGCACGCTCAAAGGAAATAGTGAACCTCCATTTCACCAACAGCAGATGAAGCTGAAGACCTGGCAGTAATATGGAGCTTGCTACTGTAACGTAAGTCTGCCGATCACTGGCTCTCAGTCTAACTAGTATAATTGTACATAACCGTTTTCTTAAACTCTTATAACAAACGAAATTTAAAGACGTTGTAAAGGTGAAAGAATATTAAGTATATTTAATTGATTGCTAGAAATATCCTCGCTTTCTTTGTTCGATGTTTGATCTGAATGATAAAAATTAACGTTGAATAAAAAAGATATTAGCAATTTCTTTTATGTTATTAAAAGGAATTCGAACAGGAAATAGCGAAAACAAATAATATTATTTCTAAGAACTCTAAGCACTGTTCTGCACATTCCATAGTATTACATTGAATTAGAATCATCAGAATGTCAAATGTGAAAGACTGATATAGAAATTATCTATCACTACATAGTATAAAACAAAGTCGCTTTCTCTGACCCTATATCCCTATGTATGCTTAAATCTTTAAAACTACGCAACGCATTTTGATGCGGTTTTTAATAGATAGAGTGATTCGTGAGGAAGATTTTTGTATACAACGGATTGTCCGTTGTATACAAAAATCTTCTAAATAATAAAGAATTAATGGTAATTTTAGAATTTTCCAATGTAATAAAATAAACAAATTCCGAATGATTTTAGTATCGGTATTGCACACGTGCGAAGCCGGGACGGGTCGCTAGTGTAAGGATAAATGTTTTCTAGAATTTCTTACAAATTAAATTTCCTTACAATATTTTTCGCAAGCGCAGAAGATAAAATGAATTGAATTAATTTGAGCATCTTATAGACGATTAACCTGATTTCAGCTTGCTACCTTCGGCTTACATCTGCGTTTAGTAGAGCTATTCTGTAATAAATAACTCGGAACTCAACGCAAACATGATCGTGAAACGTTAGCAAGTTATATAATTTACTATACCAATTGTAAATATTAAAGGCTACGCACAACAAAATACTAATTTGATTTTTAACAAATTCACGAGTGAGATACGAAGTGACTTTCTACAGAATAGCAGTTTGGATATCAATTAGATTACATTTTTACGTTACTTAAATTATGAAAAAATATATAATAAATATATAACTTACTTTTTCAGAACCAAAAATATCTATGAACATCAAAGGATCATAGCTATCACACAGCCACATGTAAATCCACAAACCCGCACTAGAGGAGCGCAATGGAATATGCTCCTAAGCTTCTCAAATGGATAGGTCTTCCCCAGCAGTGGGAAATTTGCAGGCTGTTACTATTATATATTATACAATTAAGTGATCAATGGTTGCCTTCTATACAATACTGTTATTCCATTTTGAAAAACAATATAATGCGAATGGCAACAGCATTTCATTTAATTGAATGAATGTCACAATAAAAAAAAATCACAGGAAACATTTTGAAGATTTCGGGTTAGAATCACCATCGAATGGTAGAGTCGATGGTAGAGAGAGATGATTTCCTGACGATCTCGTGATCTCAATTATCTCATGCTCATTATCAATTATATAATTTCTCACAACTCAAATTATACTTCGAAGAGCAACCTTCACAAACTCATAGATATCAGAGGAAAAATCAAGGTAAGCAATTACCAACATTGCCAATTTCCTGCCTGGCTGCTAAGAATTTATTCACGGAAAAATTCAATAACACAAGTTCAACTGGGCATTTAATAGAGCCTCTTATTTATAATATGTGCATATGTAATTATATACGTTCAATCCGCTATTGGAGTTCAAACGAAATGTTCAGCGACGCGTATGTAAATCCAGACAGTACAAGGTGACGTATACGGTATAAATTCCTGCAATCAGGGGTAGTGTTTGCTTTAGGACCGTAGTATTTATTTGCAAAACTCTCGAGGGGTCGTCTGGTAACGTCGGCCTAATTTTCGAATGAAAGCTGAATAAGCATTCGATAGCGGATTGGATAAACATTTACATTGGCAATTATTGACGTTGTAACAAGGTGAAAATCACTGATTTATTTGACGTCGTAATCGGTTGACATTTAATTACATTTTATAAGTTTTCGTTTGTAGGGACAAACTCTGCGTCACTTTCACATAGACCTAATTATAATACTCGTGGTTTTGTGTCTTATAATAGATATTGAGGAATTAATTTTCGATTTGTTTAATCTGCGTCGATTTTAGCTTGGACTACTGCCCATAAAAACCTGTTCAAATATTTCCTCGCAACTGATCCCTTCCATGGTCGGCGTATCATTAACTACGTATTTAAATACAAAATCGATATGACTAACTCACCCTAATGGTCCAATCCTGGACATAAGGTTAATTGACCAGTCCATTTCCTTCTGAATCCAGTGATTCGATTCTCGCTGCTTTGTATTGTAAAAGAGCATGATCGTGAAATTTTTTAAATTAATACATTGACTAAATTAATTTGAACATTTAAAAATGACCATAAAACATGCGTACCAACGTAAGTTGGGTTTCAAACTCATGACAGTTGTATATCATACGGGCTATATTTTCCTTGTAGTCTTCATCTCTTCTCCATCGATTATTTAGCAGTGATTAAAACGTCAGGGCTTACGAATTCCTACTTCATTTACGGATTTCATCAATACGTTTTTGGTCGTATAGCGTACTGTGCATCGAACATTGCACGCTTCTGAACTCTTTTAACGATTTCGAGCCTGTGAATGACGCTAAAGGACCACGTCTCGGATCGGATTGTCATCGTTAGTAACACACATTGTTTGAATATTTCCAACGCTGAGGTATTTTTTTTAACGGTGACCGTCGAAGTTAAACTGTTTTACTTGTTATATAAACTTTGCTACCTAGCGTTTTCCTAGAACCTATCGTAATAAATTTTGATACCTCTTGGAAAAATAATACGCAAGCAAAAAAATTTACTAAGTAAATTTGATCTTCGATAAAGTAAAATAATTAAACCAAGCTTGTGGCACATTATTTACTAAAATGTTATATTGGTACGATTATATAGATAAAAACAACAATAATAAAAACTTCAGTCAAGACCTTAGTTTTTAAAAGTTTTTAACGCTCCATGTTATACGGTTTATTACTGAAACAAAGTAATTAATCTCTGTCGATAAATAGACGTCAAATCTTCAAAGGCAATAGTGATTGGTGCAGCAATGCGACCAATAGATTCTCGTAAAGCAACAGTAGTTTTTCTCACTCATAGCAGCTTTTAGTACAAAGACCAGGCTTTTCGGACGCCGAGTGACGCAATCACGAAATACCGGCAGTAATAAATGACAAAAGAATTCAAGAGATCTATCCTTAATAAAATTTGAAAGGTCAAAGCATTCAGCCTTCAATCGAGAAGGATTTATAAAGACTTATAACTTTTTGATTTTTAACGAATATAATTTTGTTTAAGGTTTTTATTCACGGATGAATCAAAGAACAGTACGAACGACATTATGATTGATTAATGGTCGAATCGAGGGGATTAAACTCCGACCAAGATATAAACTGTATGTGATTTGTGATCAGCTCGAATCGAAAGCAGTATATCGTGAGTTTACCCAAAACCAGTTCGCAATATTAATGTATCGTACGTGGCAATCTTACTGATGTTGATGGTGTAGTTTAAGCGAATTTGGATTCTGTCTTCCTATTTCCTTATTATCTCGTTTCATAATCAAGAATGGTACAACGGATATAATTTTGGTTGTTTCCTTATCCACTTTACTTTCCCGTCGATATTGCGAAACGTGAAATGTATTGAATTTTCATAAATAAACGTAACACTATATTGTATTGGAAAAAATATTATTTCATTTCATTACATTTTTACATAGAACATAACAATGTCGCTCACCGCTGTCTGTCCCTATGTATGCTTAGATCTTTAAAATTACGCAACGGACTTTTGATGCGGTTTTTTTTAAAATAGATAGAGTGTTTCGAATAGACAGTATAGTAGAGAAACACAAATAATTTTAGAAGTTTCTAATATGATCCCATAAATAAACATATTCTGTAGTATTTAGTATCAGCATTGCGGCATATTTAATAATCAAAGATACTACTACATGCAAATGATCTCTTCTAATTTCGAATACTTTTATAATTTATTTTTTATTTTTTATTTATTTCTTAGCAATAATACAATATTGTTAACAATTTTGTTTGTTCTCACCAAGTTATTAGGCTTAACGGTGAGACGCGCTCATTTTGCTTAAAATAAAAAAAATGATGTAGGGCACTAAAAAAGGATTTATTGTCTTTTTTTACAGGCTTTTCTTTTTAAGTTATTTCAATTGTTTTCCTTGATATTCTCAATGATCGTTTATGAGACAAACGTTAGGCGCGTGTAACGCAATGTATATGCGTAAATCGGCACTAGGAAAATAGCGAAAACTGCGGCATTTTTCATTCCCCCCTAAATCGTCGACTTCACCAAATCGTTCAAAGTGTAATTCTAGCGTGCCAAGAGAAATAAATATGGTTATTTTGAATATCGGGACACGGGGAGGGCGTTGGACCCTCTTTAACGCTCTGATGGATGATGTTCTGATTGGCAATGGATTTTTTTTCTCTGAACGATTTTTAGTCACGTTTTATAACAACATAAGAGGGTTCCACGAAATTAATAGCGAGTTTTATATGCCAATAATATTATGAACTAACATGTTCTTATCATATAAAGTAGGAAGACTTACTGACGTATCTTATGTAATTGAAATTGGAACTTATTCTACGGAACCAGGCTGGAAATATTCACGATTGATAGTAATCAATCGTAACTATTTCCATATTTAGAATCCATCCATCAAATGCTTATAATCCTTGGATCGATATATTCCACTATAATTACTTCGTCCTTGCCTGCTCGTCTATGTTGGTACCAGTCACTAAATATTTATTATATCTCGAAACAGCAACATTTATTACTGCTGTGTTTATTTGGGAATTTGAGTGAGAAGGTGTAATTACAAGCACAAACGAAATAACATATTAATTCCCATGTTTGATGGTGCATCGACCATGTAATAGTACAGGAACAGCTTGTAAATTTCCCACTGCTGGTCTAAAGCCAGGAGAAGTAGCCAGGTGCATATTTCAGCACGATGATCCAATGCGGGTTAGTGGATACACGAGTGGCAAAATTTCGTTAAAATTAGCCATATGCAGGTTTCCTCAAAATGTTTTCCTTCTAATTAAGTACATGAAAATTGAGTGGTGCTTGCCTGGGTTTGAACCCGTATTCATGGGTTAAGATGCATGTGTTCTATCCACTCGGCCATCCCGGCTCTATCAACCATGTAAAGGGTGGTTAACATTTCTCGAAGAGCGGATAGGCGGCAAATGCTATTTTTTCATTTGAAAATGACGACGGTTTGTGCATATAATATGTAGTCTATTAGTGGACCGCTTTCCTAAAATATTCTTGTCTGGATTTATGTTTGTCTATTCTGCGTAGAACTCTTATGTTGTCTGAATTGCGTTGTTTTACAGAAAGGCATATCCTCTTCAACGTTTCTTTTGTCATGAAACGTCAATGGATCCAAAGATCTGTCTAAATTTGCTAAACTTAAATGGCCAGATTATTGAATTGAATTGATTTATTTATGTTATATAATAATTTACGACTTCCATGGTCGAGTGGTGTGTACACCGGTTTTCATGGGTACGCCACTCCGAGGTCCCGGGTTCGATTCCCGGCCAAGTCAATGTAGATTATCATTAGTTTTCTATGTTGTCTTGGGTCTGGGTGTTTGTGGTACCGTCGTTACTTCTGATTTCCATAACACAAGTGCTTCAGCTACTTACATTGGGATCAGAGTAATGTATGTGATGTTGTCTCATTTATTTATATTTATTTATTTATTATTTTGGATGACTGTGTAATTTCAAGCAGATTTTACGTACGTTCTTGGAGTGCGTAGTTCAATAGAACACTTAATTAATTATTATATTGATTATTATATCAAAGAATACTTATTTATTATTAAGACGACCCTCATGGTCGAGTAGTGTGTACAAGTCGAGGTCCTGGGTTTGATTCACGGTCGAGTCCATTTAGAAAAAAGTTCATTCATTTTGTATGTTTTCTTTTGTATGGATATTTGTGGTGTCCATACAGTGATACTGAGAAGCTGGCTGAACAATTGTTCAAACCCAACAAGAGTTGCGTAAGTTTAAACTCCACGTTTACTAACATCCCGAAAATAAAGACACTTCTTATAAAGAAAAACGAAATGGTTCCAACGGGGATAAAAAATTGTCCAAAGTCTCGACTTGAACGGAATGAGAACGGAACAAAAAAAACAAAGAGTTACTTATTTACTAATTAGTAAAAGACAAATGTTTAGGAAATAAAAGGATATTAAATAGATCCTGACGTCGTAAAAAGTGCAATGAACCGACTTTAAGCGACTCGCAAGCAAATAAGATCCCGAGTATATATTATGTAGTTTTATTTTATTCCATCCATTCGGTCACCGCCAAACGACGCACGGCGTCTATATTAAGCCACTAAAAGGGGTTTATGCATTTGTTTTACTTTAGTATACGGATTTGCTTTAATATATTTTTGTAATATATAACATTATGTTTTGTTATTATTTCGAATTTTGAACTGAGATGGCCCAGTAGTTAGAACGCGTGCTTAATTTGTGTTTGTAATTCATTTCGTGCTCTGCGGTGAAAAACATCATCAGGAAACCTGCATGTGTCTAATTTCATAGAAATTCTGCCACATGTATATTTCAGCAACTCGCATTAGAACAGCTTGCTGGAATATCTTCCAAACCCTCTCCTTAATGGAAAAGGAGGCCTTAGCCCAGCAGTGGGAAATTGACAGGTTGTTACTATTATTTCGAATTAGAGGATGAATTCGAAACCCAGTAAGAGACTTGGGACTGGCTTCTCGGAAGTTTTATACATTATTAAATAGTGTCTGTGATTTAAGTCATAGTTTTGCATGCACAGATGACTTAAATCGTCTATACTATCTTTGAGCGTCTGAACAAAGACAGCTTTACGTAATACTTTGATTTATTGGTTGAAATGTCGTATGATATATGCCCATATATATTATATTACTTTTTTTTTTAAATACATTATTTCTGAAGTACTTTAAAAGCATTACAGTGACAATAAACAGATGTATCAATTATTAATAGTATTTGGTTAACGGACTTCACTCCTTTCCAATTTGTTGTCACGGAAAAATCTTGAGCATATTTAAAGAGACCTCAGAATGAAAAGAAAGAAACCTTTGTAAATTGGCTTTTTCTACAAAACAATTTGCATAAAAAGATTTACCTATCTACCCGCATCTTTGGGTGGTCACAATCACCCAAAGATACTGGTCTATCTTGTTGTTTAACGCAATGCTAGTGTATCTATAAAAATCTTTACGCATATAAATTTTCTTATATTTTGGAATTCCATCACAACAGTATTGAAGTTTTCCCTAAACTATACCTTCTTACTCTTCTATTCTTATATTTATTCATCACATCTGTTCTGCTGAGAAAAATACCAATGATAGCGCTCTTCTATTAATTTATGGTTTAAATATATATGACAGCGACAAAGCGACAAGATTTGAATTCTTTGAAATTCTTCATAATAGTTTTTTTAATTTTCGGACTCTCGTGAAATCAATGTTAACACTCTCTAAGGGAGTAAACACATTTATATAGATATCATAACAATTACATACTTGTTGCCTTTAGTATCCCTGATGGTTTATATTAAAAAGTTGACGAAATTGAAAGTTTTACAATCAACAACAACAGCCTGTAAATATCCCACTGCTAGGCTAAGGCCGCCTCTCCCTTTGAGGTTTGGAACATATTCCACCACGCTATTCCAATGCGGGTTTTACAACCATTTCTTTATATTAAAAGAAAAATGTTATATGGACACCTGTGTGAGCCGGACGAAGATCTGAGATATTTATATCTCGCAATCTATCGTCGAGAGACGTGGTGATTTAGTCGGAAGGCGAATAGGAAGGCCCTTTGTTGAGCAGAGATATTTGTGAGTTAGAAACTTGACATACAATTTTTTTTATTGTGTACCGAAGCGATCACTTTTTCATACTCAAAGTACCTAGCATTCATTTTAAGAAGAAAACAGATCTTAGAATACAATAAATAAGAATATATTTTCATCTTGGACGACCTCCGTGGTCGAGTAGTGTGTACACTTATTTTCATGGGTACACCACTCCGAGGTCCCGGGTTCGATTCTCGGCCGAGTCGATATAGAAAACGTCTGGGTCTGGGTGTTTGTGATACCGTCATTACTTCTGATTATCCACAACACAAGTGCCTTAGCTACTTACATTGAGATCAAAGTATTATATGTGATGTTGTCCAATATTTAGCTATGTCTTCTCATACTTATAATATGACATGTCCTGACTGACTATTTCATCATAGTCAAGTATACTATTAATAGGGCCATGAAAATTATTGACGATTTTTAATAAGTAAGCATCCACTAACGAAGGGATTTTGGAAATTCTAATCCTAAGTTAATGAAATAGGGATTGACAGTTAGTGAGGAATTTCGTCGTTTTTTTTAGAAACATGGTACTTTATTTCTGAGCTATGTATGCTATGTATTTAAGCGTTTCTGAATACTCTACACTAAGGCCTAAAATAAAGACCAATTTAATATATAAATATTTAAGTTATTCCGTAAAAATATTCATATTCCACGCGAGCAAAGCCGCAGGAAACTGCTAGTCGTTTAAAAGAATATATTTTATTCCATTATTTATTCTTAATGTATCTTAAACGTTTGTTAATTATCTCGACAAGTGTTTCAACGTTGTTAAGTTAGCAAAATATAAAACACAACTGTATCGTTTTCATAAGAAAATTTTATTCGAACCTAGAAGTTATGATCTAGAATGTCAAACGTTGTTGCCGTAAATATATTTTACGTATTCTATGTTACAACTAATCATTACTTTGTGAGAGGTTAGTTATGACTGTAATTATTGACTGCAGTTACAATAATGGCCGCAAGATAAAAACAGGCTTTGTTCTTACAGACTATAACTTGAACGCTGAATTGTCAGTCAAGATAACTCCACAAAAATTGGGGTCCTTTGTAGAAAAACACATTAATTGACGTTGAGTTGCAAGAAATCGAAACCAAAGTGTAACCAAACCATATATTCATGAAATGAATTTGTCAGTGATAAAAATTAGACTTTTTTTTATTGAATAGGTTGGCGGACGAGCATATGGGCCACCTGATGGTAAGTAGTCACCATCACCCATAGACAATGACGCTGCGAGAAATATTAACTATGCCTTACATCGTCAATGCGCCACCAACCTTGGGAACTAAGATACTTGTGCCTGTAGTTACACTGGCTCGCCCTTCAAGCCGGAACACAACAATACTGCGTACTGTTGTTTAGCGGTAGAATATCTGATGAGTGGCTGGTACCTACCCAGTACCTACTAGAAGGAAAAGGTGAATATTTAACTATATAATTCTCTCATAAGAAAACATATTATAAACGCTCAATTTCGAATCCCATTGAAATTGTCACGCCACTCTTTTTTATGGTATAGGTAGGTGGATGAGCAAATAGTTAGCCCTAAGTGGTCCCTACTTATCATCGGGTAGCCCACCCGATGATAAGTAGGAACCACCCATAGACAATGGCGCTGTAAGAAATATTAAACTTTCCTTACATCGCCAATACGCCACCAGCTTTGGTAACTAAGATAAGGTATGTTATGTCCGTTATTACACTGACTCACTTTCAAATCACACACTGACACACCCTTCAAATCGAAACACACAAATACTTAGTACAGTGTTGCGGTCAAATATGATGAGTGGGTGGTACCTAACAAGCCGGTTTTGCACAAAGCCCAACCACAAGTGCCACACATCAATTAATATATTATATAAAACCTCGTACGTTTTGGAAATCAAAGTAGGCTTCAGAGTAGTCGTTTTAACATGCTGAATTTGACGTTTTATAATTCCAATACATTTGTGTTGATGTGATTGGTTTCATAGATATAGTTTAAAATGATATAATGTTAGGTGCTAATCAGTTAATTACGCATCAAATATGCAGCCTGTTTATTATTTGATTTACTTATTATTTTCCTTATAGAATTAAGTTTAAGAACTTTGTACTTCAAATCTACCAGATTTATTATTTTTAATCACTTTTAATATAAAAAGAAAATGTGCTCAATAGATATTATCTGTACCCTGTACAGGATATTAGCCCGACGTCGAGAGACGGTCATTCCACTGGAGATTAAAAAAAACGTAGATCTTTTTAATTTAATAATATATTTTTATCAATAGTATTTCTTTACAATTTCTTAGTCAATGAACACGTATAAACGCGCCTAGTGTCTTGTCCCTGAAAATGTTAATTGATTGCTATATGTGTTATAAGGATCGCATCGGGCTCCCAAATATTCTTGAGTTTACCAAGAATTTCCAAATTCGAGACCAAAGTTACAAAGCCCGTGCAAAGTTACATATATACGAAAAACATCTTAGTTCTCGAGGTTTTTGGCGCATTGGTGGTGTAAGGGATGTTTTATCCGTGGTGACCATTTAGCATGACTGTTTGCTACTTATATATTATATATAGATATTCTAAATCCGTGTCTCGAGAATAGCGCAAAGTCTGCTTCCAGTACTCGCCGTGTCAGATTCCCCTGGGATTACCAAAGGGAGGAAATACAACGTGCAAATAAACAGGGTATTTGCACACACTTTTGCACAAGAATATGACTGTGCAATGTGCATTGTTAGAAGTTATTATATTGGGATTATGTGGTAGGATTATATTTGCATGTTTTATAAAGTAAATTGTTTTCATTTAGTCACTTTCGTGATTTCCCAAGGTACCTATTAGGTTTTTAACAAAATGATTTTAATTCGGTCAATTTATTCAAATGAATATTGCCCAGAGCGATCGCCCCGTTTACATAGATAGACTGCCCGGTACTTCTAACCGCACGACCCCGAGTTTTTATGCGTTATTTAAAACAACTTTAAATATGGCTTAACTTTCTTCGTAATGTATTCACTAATGAACCTTGATGGTCCAGTTAAAAAAATATGTCAATTTCAACAAAAACTAAGTAGTTCGAATCCCGTAAACAGTATTGCGTTTTAATTTGCTTAATTTGTGTTTATTGTATTCCTGTAGTAATCAGTGACGTCAGACATTGTGGAGTTACTGCATTTGTCTTATGATATTCAGCTACACATGTATGTAAGAGATGGCCCAATGGCTATAACTTGTGTAATGAATACGGGGTCAAACCGATGATTACGGGTTCGAATCTAGGCAAACACCACTGAGTTTTCATATGCCTTATTTGTTTCTGTAATTCATCTCGTGCTCAGCGTGTGACTATATAAATATTTCAATGAAATTCTACCCCATATATGTAGCCACCAACCCACATTGGAGCAGCGTGTTAGAATATGCTCCAATCCTTTTCCCCAAACGGAATCTTTAGCTCAGCAGTGGGATTTTACAGGTCTTTAATGTAAGAACCCCACAACTTCTTGAAATAAAAACTCTTTGTCCACTAGTAGGTTGCTTTAGACTGTCATGAGTTTAGTAATATATCATAATAAAAACAAAACATTAAAAAAAAATAAGAAATGTTATCAGAGCTAATATAATATCGGAAAGATATCAAATATCAGGTCGCGAGGTAACGCCAAGCGCAGCTACAGTAAATAAGAAAAAGATTGATGGCGTGCTTATCGTGATGAATATAAGGCTATAGCGACCCATTCATCTTATTTATTAGCGCTATTTTAGTACCGTAACGTACAATTAGTTATAACGCGAAAACTCAATACATTAATTTTGATGTTTTCACATTAGTCCTTACGATAATACTATTTTTTTGTTAGAATCTGCTTTTTCTTGGCTTTGATCGCTCGTCTGGTTCTTACTTACAAATTATGATAATTATTTTTAAGTTATGTTCTTAACATCGGCAAAGAGCATTAGTTAGTATACTTGTGTTTTTATTTGGACTAGCCCAGTGAAACAGCAGGCACAAGGGTATATTTATAGACAATTTTGACCATATGAGATGGTAATTTCACATTGCCAACGGATAATGGTGACCACTAACTAACTTCATTCTCATTTACGAGATTACCTTTTTAAATATACAAACACAAACAATTAATATACTATTATGCTTCATAATCGTATTTTTATAAAAAAACACTTACTATGATATTCACTTGTAGGTAGGGGTTTGAATAAGCCCACCAGGGTAGGTACCACCAACTACTGCAAACGACAATAAATGTTCCGTTGTGTAAAGGTTTGGAGGACGAGTGTGAGCTAGTGTTACAAGGGTCATAGGGTATTGATACCAATTTTGGTGTATTGGCGATGGTACGCCAGCACGCCAATGTCTATGGTAATATGACAGATGACGTATTTCTCTATCAAGCGACGTTATAAAAGAACATATAAAACCTTCGAGTCATAAATTGTATCATCGTTATTCATTTTTAGTGTTACTAAACGGACCTTGCGAACCATGAAAGTAGAATATTCCCAGGGCGGGCATTGCTGCAGATAATTTACATAAATGCACCGATACGGGGTTATAAAAAGAATCAAGATACTTCACTACAGAAAACCGTTTTCTTTTTACGTAATACTCTTGGTATTTCTGTAACTTCTCCTTAAAGGGTATTTGAGTTTTTAATTTATTCATAAACTGACATCTTTAGTGTTTACAAATAAAAATATGTTGTCTAGTAAATTTGTAAGCTTTTTCTTCTTTTTAATTCGAAAACACGATGTTGAATCAATACTTAGAATGCTTCAATTTTAAACAAAGATTGATTGATTGAAGAGTTCAATTTATAGGAAAAAAGAATGTGTTTTTTTTTTAATATTTTCACAAATGCAGTCAAGAAATGTATATATGCTGACAACCTGTGTACGTCGAGTTATATTTTACTATACTTGTATCCACATACTAGCACTTCAGTTCACAATTAAGTGTTTCTGAATCGTGGTTATTTTAATATTACCACCATTTCGCAAAGAAACCAGAGAGAAGAAACGTCAAAAAAATAAAACAGTTGCCCTTTTCTAATAAAGAGATTTACAATGCTGTTTTTTTTTCAATAATAAGTGTCCTGCGATGAAACCAGAGCTCAAATCCAGGCGTTTTGTTTAAAAAGTACTCTTTAATGAACAATAAGATTTATTTATTAATCTACTTTTCAATTGATAGATATATTTGTTCACCTTATCCTTAAAAAGTCTCTGTATATTGTATCATTCCACGTTATAATTAATAGTAAATTAATTTTGAATTTAGAATTAAAAGTATAACAAACAATATTATACATTGACATAAAATATGGTAAATTAAATTGAATTGCTATAATATTTGAATTGTATATTAAATAAACAAATCTGTAGACTATCACATTACGTTACAACGTGGCTTCTGCGGTACGTTAAAATAGAACACATTTTGTATTACATAAAATTCACAGAAACCTACCCATGTAGGAAAAATATCTCAGATCATTAAATATTGGTCCACGACCGGTCACCAGCTACAACTCAAACGCGAAGTTGAGATACCTGCAAAGCCTTAATTATCCTTTATATTTCTATTAAATCAAATAATCAGAAGAATAGACAAGAATCCAAGTAATTACTCTTTTTCGACGTTTAAACATACAAATGTTAGTTAAATACAATTGTGATGTATTATATACATGTGTATATAATACATCCTGCCTGAAAGTCAAAAAGTATTAACTCCACGATTTTTTATCATCTCTTTTATATTGTATTGAATATAATGTAATACTTTATCAATGTATTTTTTACAAATGATTTTAATTTTTGAAAGGGCAAAGTTAAAAATATCTGAAATGAAATGGCGGAATTTTATTATAAAAACGAATACATTACCTCAAGAAGTATTTACTGACTTTGAAAAAATTTACTTACTTATTATTATTACTGCTTAACTAGTCGGTTCATTTTCCAACCCTGCTTCTCAGGAAAAAAATTGAAAAAATAAATATAAAAGTAACAAAATAGATAACTTTTCCTCCGCGGTATGTAAATATTATAATGCTACGAAGGTGAGATCAAAGAGGCCAAAGAAAGTTCTAATTCATAGTTTTAAGGTTGAATTATTTCTCCAAAAGTACACTATAGTAGTAGGTAAAAACGTGCGGCTACTATAAATCTTGACACGCGATGCCTTGATACGTCACAAGTAATGTCTGTAAAGCCTTTAGATGACTATATATTTCCACAAATATAAATACAACAAATGTGTGTGTGTAAAATGTGTTAAAACTTAATTTGTGTTTATAATTCATCTCGTGCTCGGCGGTGAAAGAAAACATCGTGAGGAAACTCGCATGTGCCTAATTTCACAGAAATCTGCCACATGGGTATTACACGAACCCGCATTGGAACAGCGTGGTGGAACACCAAACCTTCTCCTCAAAGGTAGAGGAAGTCTTAGGAGAGCAGTGGGAAATTAACAAGCTGATGTTACTGTTGTTGTATACAACAAAAATTTTACGATATTGTTGTTTTATTAAAATGGGAACAACGTAATAGTATGAAGTATCTTGTAGAGATTTCTTCTGAAAATCGCAGGATGTTGTTGAAACACATTCTGTTTTCTATGAAATTCTAAAACATGAATAGATTGCAATCCACAAACGAGATTAAGCCCTTAATAGGACATTAAAGCTTCGCCCAGCAGTGACTGCTGCATTACGCTATATAGTCATAATAATAGAGTATGCAACGCGTTTGTATAGTACGACACAACATAGATATAGCATCGGCAATACTCGTAAAACCAGTAACATCTGAATTAAGCACTCTAACCCAAATTATCAACATTTATTTCTTACGTGTATATGATCTTTACACAAACGTAATAACTTGTAATATTGTAGGACCTAATATATTCGTCAATTAGACATGTCGATTTACATGCACTTGCTTTCGCGGGTTGAACTGACGCGAGAATCTATAGTAACGAATAGCGTCGAATGGTGCGATAGGGAGCTATTTATATTGGTTGTATAAGTCGGCAGTAATCGGTTTATTGAATTTGCCGATGCTACATCTGAGTTGTGTCGTACTATACGCGTATAATATAGGCCTTTGGAATGCACGCAACTTTGATTATTATTGGGCTACAATTAAATCGAACTAATTACGTTGTTTTATAACTATAATTAATTAATTTCTCCAGTTTACTAAATACCGATTTATACTTTGAACAAGATTTTATTAGACGTCAATGAACATCTTCTATTCGCCTGATATATGTCTAGTTTGACTCCAATTTGCTAACGTTCTTTGTATCTGAGTCGTAATTAGTGCGGATTCCAATGTTGATGACATATATATAATATATATAATAGCTAACAATATAATTTTTCTTGTATATAACTTTGTTTTGCCTAACTCGAAAGGGCTTAAAAGATTTCATGATTGTGTAATGAGATAAGATTTTGCATTTTGAGTTAAACAGCATACTTTTCTGAAAACAAAATAATTTTATATACGCTTTGACAGTGAATAGCAATTGCCCGCGACACTGCTCGCGTTTAAGGAGTCCTGTGGTATATAAAGTAGCCTGTGGCCTAATTCAGTTCACTGTTTTAAATGTAAAAGAACGATAGACTTAGTAAGTAAGTGAGCAGCCACACGTACTACCTTATAAATTAGATATGCTTAAGAAGTATTGGTAATTACTTAGTCTCGGTATTCATTTGTACCCACTGATTAACTCCCAAATATAAAAAAGCGAAAAAAATACTAAATAATAGACAAATTTTCATCGCGGTGTTTAAATTTTATAATTCTAAAAAGGTGCGGTCCGAGATTCCCTGAAAGCCAGACGTACTTCAAAGTGTTAAGGTTGAATTTTTTTCTCTTCGAGTACACTAAAGTAGGTGAAAAGTTTGAAAAGAGGTTGCATAGCATTTTCGCACAAAATTGGGATCCAATATTGTGTGTCTTCTTTATACGTAACTGTTAACAAAAATATGTCAACTGTTTACAGATTTAAGACATATTATTGAATAGTAAACACGAATGAGTTAAATGAAATATCAATGTCACATATAATATCCTTTACGTATAATATGAAGGACCAGCCTGTAAATTTTCCACTGCTGGGCTAATGCCTCCTCTAACCATGGGTTGATGGAAAGCACATGTGGCAGAATTTCAATGAAATTAGACACATGTAGATTTCCGCACTATGTTTTCCTTCACCACCGAGCACGAGATGATTTATAAACACAAATTAAGCATATATATAGTGGTGTTTGCCTTGGTTTCAATCCGAAATCATCGGTTAAGATGTACGCGTTCTTCAAAATATACCAACTTTCGATACATTTTAAACTATATTTTTTCTTATCAACATAATAGTACTGTACTGTGTCTAGAGTTTGTTAGTTGATGTAAGCGGCGTCGGATGTCCGTAAGGCACTAGCAAATAAATGAAGCCCACATTATGTTTGACACTATATTTTTGGGGCACACTTTGCAATTTTAAAGGGCTTACAAAAAATACAATTTCAGGTCACTCTAGCACGCTTCATATTTTAGAGCATTTAGTTTATGAAGACTGGCGTAAAGTCTTTCCCCTTTATCGATTTTCAGATTCTGAGCCACACAGGTCATATTTCTTTGGTATCAATGGATTGAAGTGTTCCCTTACGTTTGTTTAATCCACAATATCCTTATATTTATATGTTGTGTGATAAGAATGATACTTCGAACGTGCCGAATAACTGAGGTTGATGATTTATGAATCACTTAGACATACGTTTTTAATATATATATTCACATGTGGTGAGTCGAGATGGCCCAGATGAGTCGAGATGGCCCAGTGAGTCGAGATGACCCAGTGGTTAGAACGCGTGCATCTTAACCGATGATTGCGGGTTCAAACCCAGGCAAGCACCGCTGATTCATGTGCTTAATTTGTCTTTATAATTAATCTCGTGCTCAGCGGTGAAGGAAAACATCGTGAGGAAACCTGCATATGAAAAAATTGCATAGAAATTCTGCCACAAGTGTATTCCACCAACCCGCATTGGAACAGCATGGTGGAATATGTTCCAAAACCTTCTCCTCGAAAGGAGAGGAGGCCTTAAGCGCAGCAGTGGGAATTTACAGGCTATTGTTGTTGTTGTTGTTGTGTATAGATTATACATAATCTTATAAAAAGTATTTATTCTCTAAGAAAAGTATAACTCATTAATTTTTCGAACATCCAAATTACTTGATTGGTTTAGGAGATAGACACAAGGACGCAGATTCAGCAGGTCGTGCGTTCAAACCTTAGGTCGGGTGGATAAAGATTTATTCGGTTTGTCTGTGAAAAAAATCTAAGTAAGAGCTCAAAGTTTGGAAGTTTGAATTAGGTACAGTCCCGTGCCTCACGGAAAGCACGTACAGTCTTTGTTCCAGTGGCTGAACTCTTTCATCGTATCGAATTTGCGGTCCCATCAGATTATGAGAGAAAGAGAAAGGAGATTGCATCTGTATTTGTACATACTTGTACTCTATAATATCATTTTGTGCCTAGCTCGTCTCCTTTCAAATTGTCCCCCGAGGCAAAATCGCTGAATATGAAATCATCACCATAATACATTACCATATCAAGAAGTACCCATACTCATTAGTACAGTTATATACAGACTGATACTATTTCAATTTATACAGTATATCTATAAGTACCTTGTCAAATTCTAAATATCATATTCATGAAGGTAATCATAAAAACATTAAAGTTCCTTTTTTGTGCATCTTTGCAGGATTTCAAAAGTAGCTTAGGCTGTGAGCTCTTATCGTTATATTACATAATAAAATATTAAATATAACCATTAAACATTTCTAACGACTTCCTTGCGTTCATAAAAGTAATAGATTCTGTACCGCAATGCTCAATTTGCCGGAATTAAAAGCGAAATCTCTATAATCACTTCTGATATCATTCGAACGGATATGAACTTATTATATTATACAATAAAAGCAGGGCGCCGAGCCGACCCGCCTTATCTCTGCCGAACAGCCTTGCAAATATAAATCTAAAAAATTGATAGCAATTTATATGTTAAACATCGGTCTGAGTGAGATATTTCGCATCTTGTAAGCTTAACGGAATACATCCGGGGCTCGGAGCCGCTTAGCAAGACTACCGATGGATCAATTTTTCACCAACGTTCTGCAAAAACTTATTGAAGTTTTTTTACATTTTATTACATTAAATTAACCGGGATGTCCAATTGATACAACATGCAAATGTTAGTCGTATATTCTGAATTCAAAACTGGGTAACAGTTTCTTTAAATAATTAATTTACGTTGAGTTTAAAGAAATGAGGTTTCTTTAAAATAATATATGTCAAATTCAAGAATAGGCGTATAATGTTGTTTTAAATTTTCGCGATTATTACACATTGAAATAAAACTAGTTTTGACGGATTTGAATCTCGTATATTACCCGTCTACCCGTGACCACGAACGCTGTAAAGTGCTCGAAACGTCGGGATGTTAAAAATAATTAATATACGCGATTCAATCCGTCGAAACTAGTTTTATTTCAATAGGCGTATACCCAAGCGACATTAATTTTTTGCAATTACAGCTCAAAAAACACAAAGTGTTTAAACGTTTTTAAGTGTTGGTTCTAATAAGAAAATACTAAATCAAATGCAAGTTGTCAATTCGATTTATTTATTCATGAAATTCACTAAAATTTAGCCACTAACTTGAATTTCAGTAAGTCAGGAAGTACCGTCACCTGCAACAGCGTAGCTCGAATTATAGCCCGAGTTTCGTGTGTCGTTACGAGTTTGTCTCCCCTTGAACATTTCTCATAACTTTACACGACAGAAACGAATATTAATACGTTTCATTTGCACTTTAAAACGATATATATCATTTTCGCAGCTAATATTGTTTAATTTATCGCAACTTCATAAAATCGAAAAAATTATTTCAAATTAATTTTAAATCACAGAACACATTCGATTAAAACGGCTTAAAATTTCCAAGTAATTGAAATATAAAACGAAATAATATTAATTTAATTAAACATAATTCATTTGAATCTTGTACAAAGTTGTCTGTGTATATAGGTACCACAAGCTCACCACAAATTCTACCCCGAATTAGATATACCTAGTTGTTGTACTTCGTTTTATAGGGTGAGGGAGCTTTTTGCCAGTTACAGGTAGGTTGCTATGTCGTCCGTTGAAAGTCTGCAAAATGGCACCGCCCACCATCACTGGACCGGAGTGGTAAAGAAAGGAAGAGCCTCTGCTTCGTTCGTTCTGAAGCGTGGACCAATTTTTTTTAATGAAAAAATATATTTCACTTCACTACATAGTATAAAACAAAATTGATTTCTCTGTCCCTATATCAGTACATACATATGTATGTATGCTTAAATCTTTAAAATTACGCAACGGATTTTGATGCGTTTTTTTTAGTAGATAGAGTGATTCGAAAGGAAGGTTTTTGTATATGATACATGGACAATATAGTAAAGTTACACTGATAATTTTAGAAGTTTGTAACATGAAGTCGGAAATAAACAAATTCAGTAGTAAATTTAATATAAGTATTGCACTCGTGAAGCCGGGGCGGGTCGCTAGTAAAATATTAATAAAAAAAAATTTATAAAAATACCCTGTCTCCTAACGAATCTACAGTAATTAGTATGCTGGAAGGAGGTATCGTAAAGAATTTAAAGTCCAATTAATATTTCTGTATAAAATATAACGTTTAAAACTTCTAGCTTCTAACGAAACTCTTGCATTAATGAAAACCTCTGCCCTCAAGTGAAACATAAATACAGGACGCGCACTAATATCTTTTGCGAAAACGTATTAAAACAAGACACTATTTGTAACGGATTATGTTTTTTTTAAATATAATATAAGTTAATATGACATGCAAAGAATCCCTTGCCAATGTTACAAATTTAATTATTGCCAGTATTAAAAATTTTAATATTTTAATATTATTCTTTAAATGACTTATCTGTCTGTTAATCTACATTTAATATCTATTGATACTATAAAAAGTACCGAACATTCTACAGCTAACGCATAACATCCTTACATACTTATTTCTGCTAGATAGTTAAAATTGTAACGAACAAAGATGGCTACCACAAATGGCCACCAAAAAAATACAAATTATTGGAAATAGTTATAATTAAATAACTGTAAATATACTGCCAATATTTTTTTCAGTCACAGTAAGTACTTAATTTTAGCCGACGTGAAAAGTATTTGTACACTTGCAAAAAATCCTCAATATTCAAGTCAACATTGCATTTTTATTTCGTTACCTTGTATTTAATGCCGTTTGTAGTTCCATTACAATAGTTTTTGTGTTCATTTTAAATGTCTTACCCTTGTTTATGTCTTATATTGTTGTGTACGAATTTCCACGTGCGTTATATATTATTTTGGGAGGCCATTTAACGTTACATTTAGCCTAAAGGTAGAATACATTTAGCTTTATAGGCTATAAACATTAATACTTAAACATTGTATGTTATTTGCTATCGTTATATCTAAATAAACTGTAGAATATTATTATCGATTTTAGTCTTAAAATATATTCATTATTATAAGCCATTGTTGTTATATTTAATTTTATGTCATATTAATTTTAGTTACTTTAACTCTACGTGTTTCGAAAATATTTAAATGTAGAAATTAGTCTCTCAGGTGGAATGATCAAAGTGTTATAACATTAAGGCACATAGGGCCTGTTCCGGCACCGTGACCCGCTGACAGACCTATTTCCATTTCCACGGTCAGGTCGACGCTGTAATGTGGGTAATTATTGTCCCTGCTACCTTAAATACACATATAAACGTCAGACCCGTAGGTAATCCAGGGCCAGTCAAGCGATAACAGACCGAATGTCTTCTTCATAAAATTGAAAATCGATTGGACGCGAAATTTTCACCAAAAACACATTTCCCTAATAGTTCAAATGTAAAAGTGCAACCGAGCAAAATAAGGAAATGAATCAACGTAATGTAATTTCTTCATTCACGTATTACATATACGTGTGTATGGGTTTTATTTACGGAAAAAATAAGTTAAGAACTCCTTACATTGCTTTATTAAAAAGAAGGTAGTACCTGGATAGCCGACATTGAATATGTATTTTAAAAAGGGTCCATGATTCCCAGCCCTTTTTAAAACATTCCATGCAAAAGTGTACTATAAATTCGGGAGTGAATTTCATCGAAATTAATTTCGATCTTGCCCATAAAAACAATTATTATTAATGTAAATAAGTATTTTATATCGAAGCTAATTGAAAAAAAACCTTACTTTTAGTAAATATATGTTAATAAGTAAGTGTAAGAAAATAGTTTGTAGACGGTTCTTTAAACGGAACTCACATAACTTACCGGTGGCAGCTTCACGTTTAATTGACTTTGGAGACTTGCATAATTGCAACATAAAAGTGCTCGGAAGATCGTACTTGCTTCGAGTTTAATTTGACCTTAAAATTATTATAATTGATTACTTAATTAAATAACTAAACTAATGATTACGTGAAGTGCTGAACTAAGGCAATAATAAATGTTTATTTCTAATGCAAATATAATAAAAGTAATCTTATTTTTCGTAAATATTTTTCTTATCATAGTATTTTGTTCCTCTGCTTTCATAAGCACGTCATATAATTGTAAGTAATGAGAAGTACTTAAATATTTATTTAGTATAATTATCTCTGGTGATTCTAATGATATAAATAAATAAACGTCACTTATGGCATTAAAAAAAATATTGGAAATAACGCGATCGATTTTTTATGCTTGTTCATTGTTTCATCATGTTATGTTACGTTTGCTTTGTTAGTGAAAACACAATTGTCATTGGCGAAGACGTTCTCCGAAAATGCATCACGAATTTTTAATTCCTCCTGTACCCAATGAGAAGTCAAATGGCTAATGCGCCTTACCATATGTGAGGATGAATTTGTTACTACGCCTAACTGTGATAGTATACTTTATGCGTTTTATTTTTAGTTTATTATTTTATAATATTAGAATCAGTCTAGACAAATTACCGGGAGCAAGACAGACTTTTTTTAAAAAAGATATAATATTTGAGTTTTAAAATATTTAATTATAATTAAAATTGATACGACCGAACAGAGGTTTATACTCTGGTCGAATGTTGTTTCCTTTTTACAAAATAGTGTCCCAAGACATATGATCCCAAAGCATAGTATGACACAATGATTTACATTCTGCCGATTAAGCATTCACTTCTATTATCTTCATGCTTTGAGCTAACATAACTGTCTATACAATGATGTTTTATTCGTCCCCGAAAATAACAACAACTTTCTTGTATATAGTTTTGAATATCCCAAATGAATACAAAATTTCAACTTTAATTCATAACCAGAGCACAGAACGGACGGTCTGATATTATACATTTTTTTCATATTCATTACGCAAAATGTCAGAGTTATCTGATACGATACGTAAAGCGAGATTCGAGCGCAGAATGGCCGTAACGGCGGCCAAATGCAAACATAGGGACGTTCTCTACAGGAAGGTATTTGTCGTGCAACCTTGTCGCTCCTTTCTTTCGCCGGTATGATTAATGACGCGTTATTTTTCATTGAAACAGCTGCCGCATATTTTTTTCCACTTTCAAGTCTCCTGTACCCTGACGTGCACCTATTAGTCAAGCTCTGAATAGGTTTTGATGCGGAATTTGACCGTGTTTTTAAGGTTTTAGTGTACTACAAAAGTCTATATACGAGATTAATATTTTTTTATATTTTGGAATCTATTTCATCGTGTCATTTTTTCACTTCGTTGTTGAACATATAAATCAAACCATTGTATACAAACAATCTAATAAGTTCAAATTACTTTACAAATTCTAAATCAAAATATACATTATTCGAGTAGGCTTTTACAAGCACTTTTGTATCATCATTTAATATCTATATTAAGTGAAGCTACCACCGGTTCGGAAAGTAGATTCTACTAAGAAGACCCGGCAAAAAACTCAGTAGTTACTCTTTTTCAACATTTAAATATACAGTCATGAAAGTAAATACAGTAAAATTATATAATAGTAATAAAATCTATGTATAATATATCAATAGGCTGAAATAATACAGTTCAAGAGCCTTTTGTCATCTAATCATATATATTGACTAGGATTAGTGTTACCACTTTAAAAAAGTTGAAAATTTAATTTAAAAAAACTAAATTTCAAAACGTGCAAAAAATGTTTCAGCAAAATTTATATAAATGTTTTCAACAAATACTTCATGCTTCAAACATTAGGCTGTATAGTTATATGTAAACAATCAATGATTTAATATACATTTATTTATATATTAAGTTAAATGACCTTATTTCCGATTTAGCCATAATCGATAAGTCTTTATTAACGAATGATATAACCCCAGACCTTTTTCATTTCCGTTTTCATCCGAAGTTTTCCACTCTTCTCGATTAAATAAAATTGTTAGGCATTAAAAGGTATTTTTTTCACCCTTTTACATTTACTAAGTAAACATTTTACGTATATGTGTATAATAATTTACTTGCATTTACTGATCTTATTGCCGAAACAATATTTTATAAGCAACTAGTGACTCGACCCGGCTTCGTACGGGTACAATACTGATACTAAATATACTGCAGAATTTGTTTATTTACGACATCATATTAGAAACTTCGAAAATTATCAGTGTTAATTTATTATATTGTCCTTGTATTACATACATAAACCTTTCAGTCGAATCACTCTATCTATTAATAAAAAAAAACGCATCAAAATCCGTGGCATAGTTTTAAAGATTTAAGAATGCAAAGGGACATAGAGTCAGAGAAAGCGGCTTTGTTTTATACTATGTGATATTGAACTCACTAGCGGCTCTACGTGGTTTCAGTTGCATTAAACATTACTCATGCCTCGTGATGACGCGATGTTATCTACCACGAACATATTTATTCATATCAAACTGCTAGATTTTGAGCTTTCCACGTCCTGGAAAACAAATCATACTTAATTTTTATTCCGAATATAGAAACCCAATTCAATTTATTCATTAAGCAGTGAAGCGGTGAAGGAAAACATCGTGAGGAAACCTACATGTGTCTAATTTCATCGAAATTCCGCCACATGTGCATTCCACCAACCCGCATTTTAACAGCGTGGTGGAATATGTTCAAAAAACCAAGCTTTAGCTCGTTAGTGGGAATTTCACAGGCTGTTACTGTTACTGTTTTACTTTTAATAAGCAGTACGTTAATTTATAATTTTTCGACAAGCTAAACACAGACAATTAGCTTAGTATTATTTTTATACGATTGAAAAAGTATAATATTAAAATACATTGCTATAGCGTTAAGAACATTTGATACTTCTTTTTAATATAATGTGCTAAGTAAATAATTAAAAGAATTAACAAATATATAAAGAAAAAAAACACGTTCAATCATAATTAAGGACAATTCCTAGCGTTCTTTGTTATTCCAGCATTACTTCGAAATAACTTCACCCAATAAATATATTTTATGTACGAGAATGTATATTCATAGTAGCCAGTAGCAACGGCCGTTTCCAATTAATTGGGGAGGTACGGCCCGATAGAACTACGTTTCGAACTATTTTGTCTATTTAGCAGATTCTAGATAAAGATTTGTCTAGATTTAGCACCTACGAGAGATGTGAACACGCTTTTTTGCTCTTTGAGTACAGTGATAGTTGAACTGTTTTTGTGTTACGAAATATCGATGAATTTGAAACGAATTTTGTAATGAGAATATATCGCGTTAACAAGAGATCATACTTTACTTTATACTATACTAGCGACCCGCCCCGGGTTCGTTATTTTATTTACGACATAACATTAGAAACTTCTAAAACTATCTGCGTTTTCTTTACTATGTTATCTATGTATTATTTATAAAAACCTTTCTTTCGAATCAGTCTATCTATTAAAAATAACCTCATCAAAATCCTTTGCGTAATTTTAAAGATACATAGGGACAGACTACGGAAAGCAACTTCGGTTTTTACTATGTAGCAATTGTATACCATACAGAGAAAATAAATAAATACAACATAAAAACAGATTTAATAAAAGACGCGTACATTTTTGGTGACCTTATCGCTACATAGCGATCTCTTCCATACTACGATACAATACCAACGGTGTATGTTAGGATAGCACATAGAATTTGGGGTGGGTGGTGCTGTAATAATAAATTAATATAACATGTATCCAATATTAATAGTAAATAAATTTAAATATAGAATAATGTAAACATATCTATACGAGGTCGTCATGCAGCAGTGGTTTCAACTGTGACGTCATCGGACTGTCGTTATTATTATTATTTTATCTGTTCACTTGCATTCATTGAGCTAAAATAGCCGAGTCGTTAAAACGTCTGTATGTTAACTGACGATTGCGGGTTCAAATCTTTGTGTTTCTAATTAATTTCGTACTCGTCGGTAAAGGAACAACATTACACCAACACATTTGAGCAGCGTGGTTAAATTAACTTCAAACCTTTTCCCCCAGGAAAAGGATGCCTTAGGTCAAGGCTGGTACATTTACAGGATTTTACTTTTATCTATTTATTTACTTAATACTTACGTAATTAATTAAGTTACCTATTTGCCAATCCAACCTATAAAACAATCTTTGGTAATTTTGCTGTAGATTATTTTTTTGACCGACTTTAAAAGAGGAGGTTATCAGTTCGATATATATGTATGTAACATTGTTGGTGTTGAATATTTTTTGAGTACGATGATATGATACCATTTAGACTACCACGCAGGTGTGCAGTGGCGCAGCTATCGTAGGGCAGGTGGTGCAGTACACCAGGGCCCTCTAAACCAAACCTTAAGCTTCTGAAGTTAAAACACGACCCTGAGCACAAGATCTCCTATTTGGTATCTTTAATTTTAAAGGGTAATTATTAATTAAAGAGGCATGGGAAAAAGCTGAGGGCCCAATTCTTCTATGCACCTTCCTTCCTTACTGCACGTGTGCCAAATTTCGTAATTGTATGTTTGTAAGCTTTATTCGCGAATTTTTCAAAAATTATAAGTCCTATTGAGATTATAATTTTTAAGTTAGGTTAGGTGCACTTCAATATGGAACAATGTAAGTTTCACTAAAATCGGTCGAGTGGTTTCATAAAAATATTTCTAAGATAGATAGATTTATTTTTAGTTCATTAGCTGTTTCTAATTTTGAAGTCGGTTTCATTTTATATATATTACTTATGTAACTAGAAGTAATTTAGTAGTACATAAATAAATCCATTGATTCAAACATCAGAGGTCATAAATTAATATTGTATAACAAAATTATATATTGTATTAATTATTGTTAATTATAAGTTAAAAATGCCCCAAAAGGTCCAGGTTCAAAACAATATTAAATTAAACATGGGTCAGTTATTTGAATAATTAACTTTCTTTGCCTTAAGTAGCTATAAAAAGTATCTTAGTTAATAATCTTTTAACTTTCTCTAATTAACTATTACTGCGCTGCCAGCCAGAAATTTTGCAAGTAGCTCCGTCGTAGCTGATAAAATATTAGACAGTAACATTTTGAAGTAAAATTATTCTAAATTTTCACAAACTTTCACTTTCACTAAAAACATTCTATATAATACGTGCGTTTTGGTTTTGTAATCTAAATAAAATATGTAGGTACGTAATTCGAATGAGCTCTTATAAGCATGACAGTCAAAATAGTTTCTTTAATTAATTTGAACAACACACCACATTGATACTCTTATTAACTGAAGATTTCAAGTTTAAACTCTATTTATCCCTATAGTATCACCCAATTCACGAGCTTAACTTGTGCCTATAATTAACGTCAGGAAAAGAATCTACATGAGTCAAGCGAAAAATTGGCACATACCACTAATCTACATTTAAACAGCAAAAACAAAATATATTTTATTTAAGGCTTTTACAAGCACTTTTGAATCGACATTTAAAGTATATTAAGTGAAGCAGCAAGCACTGGTTCAGAAAAACAAATTCTCCGGAAAGGACCGGCAAGAAACTTTTTTAACATTTCAAAATACAATCATGACAGTTAAATACATAATATATGTTTTTAATATAATCCTGCCTGGCAGTCAACAAGTATTAATTTCACTTTACTATATCGTCTGTATAATCTTGTATTTAGTAATATGCTTTCTTTACCAACGTTTTTTTTTTACAAATGATTTGAATTTATGAAACAGCAACGTTAAAAATGTCTCTAGCAAAGAGTACTTACTTGTCTACCTAAAAAAACGTACATAAATCATAATATAATATAATATTAAATAAATACAGCGTATGTATGCTTAGTAATTTATTATTTATATAGACATTACGATATGCCTCGGGGTAATATAGTTTCTTTTATTAAGATCTGAAAGTCATTTGCATGAAACATATATAGTCATTTTTCTAACAGCCTACCTTTATTGCCATATTATATGGCTGAAGAGAATGTTATACAACTTTTGCTAACGATATAAAGACTATTAACAAAGATTAAACACGATTGAGATTACTTTTAGCTTCAAAAATAACTAATCAAATAAAGCTACTCCAATGAAAAGTGAAGTAATTTGGCTTTAATATTAGAAGACACGGTACACAATTTTTATTTACCGTTATTTTTTTATAAACATTTATATAATGTTTATGTTGGTATTCATTGATATAATAATGTAGACAAGAAAGCCTGCATTTATTATGATCTTATTAATATTAATTATATTTAATACTAAATGTATTACTTATTGTTTAGAAGATAATTATTGACGGCCACCAAATAATTCAATTGATTTCAATTTTGCAAATGATTCATTTATTTATCCTAAAACTAATAATTTAAAATTTCCATATCAAAAAGCGCAGTGAAGTTTTCTACCACCACCTATGGGTGATGGTAGCCACCTGGTAAGTGGTCAACATCACCACCACCATAGAGAATGCCGCTGTAAGAAATATTAACTATAACTTACATTGTCAATGTGCCACCAACCTTGGGAACTAAGATACTATGTCCCTTGTGCCTGTAGTTACACTGGCTCACTCATCCTTCAAACCGGAATACCAAGTAGTGTTATTTGGCGGTAGAATATCTAATGAGTGGGTGGTACCCAGACGGGGCTGCACAAAGCCCTACCACCAAATAAAAAAGTATCCAAAAAGGTGTTCATCTCATTCTGTAAGACAAACTCATTATGCACTTAATCTATTTTATTTTTATTTTTTATTTTATTTTATTTGGGAAACAAACAGTACAATAAGTCTTAATATTAACAAATACAAATTAAATCACAAGCCAATCAAGTTTCCACTCATAAATTAATATACAATATTAGAATAACAAGAAAAAAAGGAGGATATTACAAATTACAATAGCAGCAATTACAATTTTGTTTTAATTTAAAGGATAATTTATATAATTAATAAAATTAAATTAATCTGAGTTTGTCTATAAGATAAACTATGAAAAACAATAAGCAATTATCAAGATACTAAACATTAAAATTATAAACATTAAATCAATTATGTAAGATACAAAATTATAAATTAAATTAGTAAATTAATAGAGGCAGCAATTTTAAATTATAACGGATTTAAAAGAATAACAAAAAATTTATATACCTATATTATTAAATTATACATTATTATTATTATCATTAAGCAATTGCAATATTTTCACTTTCAATTTATTAGCATTATCTACTTCAAACAGATCAATGTTATTAAATTTTTCGTTATAATTATTACATGCACGATTAATAAAAGCGTTTTGAGCATATTTACTTCGTGTTAAAGGCACATTAAACAGTAAATGTTTACGAGCAGCTAACCTGGGACATCGAAAGTTTACACAATTTAGCAAGTATGGAGAGTCTATGAAACCTCGAACCAATTTATACAGAAACATTTGGTCCCTTACAATTCTACGATCAGCAAGAGAGAGTATACTAGTACTGTTATTGAGCTTATGAGTGTAGTCATCAAATTTAAACTGCAGGTGTTTTAAGTACTTCTTTTGTACACTTTCCAAGCGGTTGATATGCAATTTATAGTGCGGATTCCAAACAATGGATCCATATTCTAATATGGGTCTCACGAGGGAATTAAATAAAAGAGCAAGTGTGGAGACGTTTTTAAAGTCCTTAGCAGTTCTAATTACAAAGCCAAGCACACGGAATGCTTTTGCTACCGTCAGATTAATATGGGACTTAAAAGTGAGCTTTTGATCGAGATGTATCCCTAGGTCTCTCACCTCGGTCACACGATTTATTATCGTATTATTCAGACAATATTCATGTGTAAAAAGACTATGCCTCCTCGTGAAGGAAATGATGTTGCATTTTCTTACATTTAAGAATAAAGAATTATTCTTGCAATATGCGCATAGGTTATTAAGGTCATCTTGAAGAAGTAAGCAGTCCGTAGAAGACGTAATCCTTTTACAAAGCTTAATATCATCTGCATATAGTAGGATTGAGGAATGCTTAATAATTTTTGATATATCATTTACATACAAGATAAAAAGAAGAGGACCGAGGTGAGACCCCTGAGGTACACCTGAGGGAACTGGAGCAAAAGATGAACAAAAACCTTTGATGGTTACTGCTTGGCTTCTATTATTAAGGTATGATGTCAACCACCGAAGAAGGTCACCATGTATACCGATTCCTCTTAACTTGTTAATTAATATATTATGTGAAATTTTATCAAATGCTTTAGAGAAATCGGTATACACGACATCCGTTTGGAACCCTCTATCCATGTCTGAAGTGACTTCATGGATAAGTTCACAGAGGTTGGTTTCAGTAGACTTCTTACTAATAAAACCGTGTTGTTGATCAAGAACTATAGACCGCAGCAGAGGAAAAATTTGATCGTAAATTATTTTCTCAAATAATTTAGCCAAAACGCATAATTTGGAAATCGGTCTATAGTTCTGAACGTTGTGTTTATCACCTGATTTGAACACTGGAACAACATACGATTTTTTCCAAATTAGTGGGATTTCACCGCAACTCAAAGATTTGTTGAATAGTAAGTAAATTGGATAGGTAAGAGACTTTTCACATGATCTGATAAATAAAGGAGGAAGACCATCTGGACCATAACCTTTAGTAATATCTAAAGCTTTTAGGTACTTATTAATTATCTCGATAGATATTGACATGGATCCAATAGAAATATGGGTTTCAGAGGGGTCACTTGTAAGGCTCGATAAATCATAAGTATCCGGTGGCTCATACACTGATTTAAAGTAGGAGTTAAAAAGGTTGCAGATTTCAATACCTCCATGTCCGACAGTTCCATTAAAAAACATTGAATCCGGGAAATCATTCAATGTTTTTTTAGATTTTACAAAATTCCAGAAAAATTTACTATTCTGTTTAATTTTTATTTCGGCATTATGGATATAGTTATTATAACATGTCAGTTGTGCTTGTTTTTGTCTCCTCCTTAATAAACTAAACGTATCATAATCAATCTGTCTTTTGTAGAGCTTCCATTTTACATGAAATTTCAGTTTCTCCGTGATTATTTTTCTTAAAGATTTTGAATACCAAAAGGGATAGTTGTTAATATGTTTAACTGTCTTAGTTGGAACCATGTCATTAATTATATCATTAATGGTGGTATAAAATAAATCTACAGCATTAGTTATATCAGAATCATTAAGCAATTCAAACCAATCAATGCTGGCCAATGCACTATTTATTGCATCGTAATCTGCCTCACGGAACAAGCGTATAGTACGGGGAGCATATTTTATTGCAGACAATAATGTGACCTTAAGAGACAAGATTAATGCAGGGTGGTGTGGGTCTTCCGGTACTAGTGGGTCATCACATCTACATACCAGACATTCACAACCACTTATAATTAGGTCAAGGTATCTACTATTAGCATTAGAAACTGAATTAAATTGTTTTAAATCATTGAAATTTAGAAAATAGAAAAGTGAGTTAATGTAGATGTCATCGTCATGAAAATTTTGAAGATCCATATAACCCATGTTATAAGAACACACCCAAGAAGCATTGGAGATGTTAAAATCTCCTAATATAAGAAAATTATCACCAGGGTGACAGATTATATCTATTGAGACTAAATCAAAAAATTCGCATAAAGCCTCGTAGTGATATTTACTATGCGGAAAATAGCAACAATAAATATGTAATAACTTAGATATTGGAAGAGAATTAGTAAATACAGAGACTTTGATAACCTCAGCTGCTGAATTTTTTAATTTAATCGGCATTGAGGAATGGACATTTAAATGTGACCGGAGAGCAATCAACACTCCACCACCTAAACTGTCTCCACGAAAGACATAGTCGCGGTCATTTCTATAAACAGAGTACCGCGAGTCGAAAAATTCAGAATCAAATATAGCATCATGCAACCAGGTCTCACTAAGACATATTACCTCATAATCTGTTTGGATCAGATTTCTATAAAAAATATTCGTCTTGGTCCTAAGGCCACGTACATTCTGATAAAAAACACTCAAATTAGGCATAATTATAAAAAGTAGAGTAAATAAAAATTCTCATCAACATAGACCATAAAAAATTAAGTACGTTCTTTTCATAAAACTCTCCATAAAACAATTGTAAATATATTTTTTCAGTGTATAGCCTACCAATACAGAATAAATAAAAAAATGTATAAATACGAGCCCATTTTAACCGCTTGCCCTTAAACATTAACACTGCTAATAATAAAGTAATATCAATAAAGCAATCACAAAACAAAATATTATTACATAAAAAGTGCAATAATTTCTTATAATAAAATTCTAGAAAATGTTCATTCATAATAACAGCTAAATTTAGTAAATGATAAAATGTTAAAAAAATATTACGACACTGAAATAAGTAAACTATAACACCTACACAATTTTTTTTACGTCACACATGTTAACAAAATGCACAACCGGACTAGAGTCATTACGTCTCGCCATGATACAACAATTTTTGACCCATACATATCGATACGCTTTGTCTTTAGCGGTTTTCTTAACAACTTGAAGGAGTGCCTTGTTGGAGCTGGTAAGATGATCATTAAAATATATATTGCTATTACTAGCGGCGAAACCTAGATCATGGCACTTAAGTTTGAGTTTCCTTGCTTTAGCAAGAAAATCATCCTTCTTCCACCGACAGAGAAATTTGACTATGATGGGCTTAATTTTCTTTAAGTCTTTATTTTTAGAGGATACTCTTGTAACAAAGTCAATGTCCGTGGTAACATTGAGATCAAAACCAGCCCGGTCAGCAATATTTTGCAAAATAACAAGTAGATTTTCATTCTTTTTTTCGGGAATGCCATAAATCTCCACATTAGACCTTCTCGCCCACTGCTCACGGTTGTTGGAATCCGTTTCGATTGTCTGTATTCTCGACTCTAAAGACATTACTTTGTTACAACGCTCAGAAATAAGTTTCAAATCTGTTTCGCATTTGTCGATTTTACCTCTAATTTCCTCATATTTATTGTTAATAAAATCTAAGCTATCTTTCAGACTTGATACCTCTTCGCGTAACACTTTTAGATCTGTTTGGATAGGAGCAATAGTTGATTTAAGCTCAGATCTAAGTGATGACATTTCTGATGAAATGATCTGCCGTATCTCTCTCAAAAACGACTCATTGGAGTCTACAGGACTACGGGGAGAAACCATACCGCAGGTCGAGCCACCTCTACGCAATGTGATGTTCTCACTATAGTCAGATTTGACCTGTGAACTATGGCCGCGTACAGGCGTATTGTCTTTGTTTATTTGACGAGGCATAGACGATAAGCAATCAGGACAAGTCCATTTTAACATTACTTCTTGAGATGGTTTAGTTTTACTAGACGGGTGAATGCAATGATAGTGGTAATTCTGGCCACATTTAATACAAGTCATGCATTCAGAGGCGCCACCTACCAAAGATTTGCAACACGCAAACTTCATGTTTTAAATATAAATAAATAATTATGATTAGACAAAGTGCAGAGCCGGTTGAGGCGCGAACCAAGGACTCAAGCGTAAAAAGCAATAGCTGCACCACTGAGCCAAACAATGTATAGGATTATAGGGCGAATATGGAGATCCTATTTGACGTCAATGATGGAAGCAACAGAGTTCGTTGACTTGGGGCGTGTCCAACACCACAAGCTCATTAAACAAAGACACTTAATGGCACACAGTGTAGGATAATTCAAAGTATTATCGAACAAAACTCACTATTTAAATTACACTTTTTGGTAAAATATATTTCCGTTTAACTGTACACGCACTAATAGTTATTATAAGCAAACATTACAAAGAAATTGTTAAAATAAACGTAAGATTTATTGTTATAATAAATGTAAATTATATATGGGCAAACTATTAGACATATAACACCCGACTCGTTCGGCGGTCGGAGCGAAACTATGAACTAATAAATATGAAACAACTACCATAACATGTGCATTACGTTATAAATGAATAAGAATTAAGAGCCGAATTAAATAAATATTATGTAATAAAGTAAAGTAAAGTAACAGCCTATACATTTCCCACTGCTGAGATAAGGCCTCCTCCTCCATTAAGGAGAGGGTTTGGAACATATTACACCACACTGTTCCAATGCGGGTTGGTGGAATGCATATGTGGCAGAATTTCAATGAAATTAGACACATGCAGGTTTCCTCACGATGTTTTCCTTCAGCGCCGAGCACGAGATGAATTATAAACACAAATTAATCACACATATATAGAGGTGCTCGCCTGGGTTTGAACCCGCAATTATCGGTTAAGATGCACGCGTTCTAACCACTGGGCCATCTCAGCTCTTTTTATGTAATAATAAAGTTCAAAATTGGAATTCGATTGATGAAAATTGGATTTCGGAAAAGATTGACAGAAGAATCCTAATTTATTTTACAGGAAGAGTTTATTGCGAAATATATTTGTAATACAGGAATATATTACAACGATATTGCCTAAAAAATATTATGAAAATAAACTCTTAAGGAGGCAGGAAAGAAAAAAGTACGGGGGTGGATATGATCAAAGCTTTTCGGTGTTGTCACTTGTTAGTCCTGTACTTGAAATTTGTGTTCGATATAAAATGATTTATAAATAAACGTCTAATCTCGGCTGTGGTGACGTAACGCTTCCGAATTAAAAGAAATACGTTTCTTCTGACATCTTAATTTATTTATTGGGTATAAACTGTTATTAGGATCCATGGGTTAGTATAGATTATATCTTCATTACAAAGTATAAAATAAAGTTGCTTACCGCTGTATGTCCCTATGTATGCTAAGGTCTTTAAAATTACTCAACGAATTTTCATCTGTTTTTTTTTTTTAATAAATAGAATGGTTTGAGAGAAAGGTTTACGTATATAATACATGGACAATATTGTAAAGAAAAACTGATAATTTTAGAAGTTTTGTAATATGATGTCGTAAATAAACAAATTCTGTAGTATATCTAGTATCAGTATTGTACCCATGCAAGGCCGGCGCGGGTTGCTAGTTAAAAATAATCTCGAAGTTTATTAACTTCTAAAACTGTATTGTATTTATTTTAAAAAGGAACAGTGACAATGTACCTCTAAAAGAATACTAATATCTTTCTCAAATAAGTTTCATACTTGTGCTTGGAATAGCATAAATAGCCCCAGGAGTCAGAATAAAGGACCGCTCCAACCGTATACTGTTGAAACATTGAAGCTTTACAGTTTTCTAATCTAAATATATACCCCCACCGTTCATAAGCAGTCACACTCCAAAAATACAATTTCTTACATCAGCTAATAGGAACCAAGGTGATACGTCCCTTGTGCCCATAGATGCATTGGCTCACACACCAAATAAATAAATATTGAACAACATCACATACATTAATCTGATCCCAATGTGAGTAGCGTTGCGAGAAGTGCTTTACACTTGTGTTATGGAAAATCAGAAATAACTTCGATACCACAAACACCCAGACCCTAGACAACATATGTAGAAGACTAATGAACTTTTTCTACATAGACTCGACCGGGAATTGAAGCCGTCCCGGTTTCGGAGGGTAAACATGAAAACCGGTGTATACTAATCGATCACGGAGGTCGTTGTGATGTTGAAGAATACAAATTATGGTTTCGCGGTAGAATATCAGATCTTGATACCTATTTAACAAGTCAATTTTTTCCAGTAATAAAACAATTACAAAACACACACACAAGAGTCGAGATGGCCCAGTGGTTAGAACGCGTGCATCTTAACCGATGATTGCGGGTTAAAACCCAGGCAAGCACCGCTGATTCATGTGCTTAATTTGTCTTTATAATTCATCTCGTGCTCAGCGGTGAAGGAAAACATCGTGAGGAAACCTGCATGTGACAAATTTCATAGAAATTCTGCCACATGTGTATTCCACCAACCCGAATTGGAACAGCGTGGTGGAATATGTTCCAAACCTTCTCCTCAAAGGGAGAGGAGGCCTTTAGCCCAGCAGTGGGAATTTACAGGCTGTTGTTGTTGTTGTTGAAAACACACACATAAATAAATATCATACTCAATAAGTCCTAAACGCATAACATTTTATTATTCGCCGTAATTAGTTTGTAAATGCCGTGATAGCGTTTATCATATTCGGTAATCAGACTATTGAAATGAAAACGATATAATACGAGAGCAATCTAGATTACGATGTAATTGCACCAATTGTACAGCATGACGTTAAATTAACTTTGAATTATTGGCCAGACGCTTATTAATTTAGACCTTTCATTATTTATGGTAATTACAAACGTATAGTCGGTAATCATTTTGCTCGCTTACCGATCGGACGGAAGTCTATTAGGTGTTTAACTAATATAAATGATTGCAAATGAATTTATTATAACCTCAAACCGGTTAATTAATATTTCATATTAAGTTCGTAAATGAATAATTTGTAGCTGAAGTATTGAAATACTCGATTGTGTTTTGGTTCTAAATCGCACCACCGCTTTGTGCTCTGTGCCAGCTTTCGCCGGAGGTTTTTAAGAACCAATACGACTTGGGAGCCTTAAAGGGAAGAGCATATTCCTTCGTTAAAAGTCAGCGACGTACCTGCACGCCCCCTGTTTTGCAGATGTCCAAGGACAGTAGTTAACACATCAGTTGCATCTCCTACTCGTTTGCCCCTATAACATAAAAAACTAGGCAGACAACCAGTTGGAAAATGGAAGAACTTCATCCTTCAACCTTGCATACCATAACCTTCATACCAAAGTGCAATAATACGAAGTAATACTTTATAGGAGTTCAAACCACTGATGGGTGTATGGAATCCATAACACTATATAAATCATGTACAAATTTAAAGGTGATGAAGCGGTTTCATGTCTAGAATTTGATTAATTATAAAGCCTGTCCTAAAGTTTCTCGTAAGAGATCGCTCTCCGGCGATAAATCCATCTTTTGTAACATCATATAGTATTTCATTTCGTACTAAAAATGTCTTGGTATGTAACAAGGAGTGTTATTATAATTAATCTTTATTATACATTATTTCATCGGTTACAATCGGTTTTATTGCGAGTTCAAACCCAGGCAATCACCGCTGAATATTCGTGTGCTTAATTTGTGTTTGTAAATCATCTCGTTCTCGATGGTGAAGAAAAACATCGTGAGAAAACCTGCATGTGTCTAATTTCATTGAAATTCTGCCACATGTGTATTCCACCAACCCACATAGGAACAGTATGGTAGAATATGTTTTAAACCTTCTCCTTAAAAGGAGAGGAAGCCTTAGCCCAGCAGTGGGAAATTTACAGGCTGTTGTTGTTATACATTATTTATTTAAGAGAAAAAGAATCACCTGATTTTGAAATGAACTTCAATGTAATCATCTAAAATTATAAGATCGTACTTACAAACAGAATGTATTATTTATATATTTATACACTTTACTGCGCATAAACACAATAGCACATCATTATAGGACAGGATACAGTAGGTTAAAGCAAAGGCGGGCTTATCGCTACAGCGATCTCTTCAGGCACCCTTTGTGACAGAGACTCGACTATGAAATATATTAAAAAACTAGTTGGAGCAGCGACTTTGTGCGCGTTTGAATTTAACAAAAAACTTTTGCTGTTGACTAAATTACTTCTCATTACATCGGCTATCTGCAAATGAAAGTTACTTCAAAATCGGTCGGGCAGTTCCAGAGATGAGCCGGAACAAACTAGCAAACAAAAATTGTAAAACATGTAACTGTGGAATATGTATCGTGTATACACAATTATTCAGTAAAATGTGGTAATTTTAATATTACAAACAGACACTCCGATTTCATTATATGTATGGACTAGTAGCCGCCCGCTTTGCTTGTGTTTTAGGGATTGATCGTACTGATAGATCCCTAAAACGCATGTTATGTTGGGGATAAAAAAGCCCTTTATTGTAGTATAGTAGTTGCTCATGTCCTTAATCAATATTATTTCATGAAATTAGGTTCAATCGTTTGTGATAACCACTGGCAGACAACCGAGGCAAACGAAGCACAGTTACTTTACATTTAAAATATTAATATAAATAGTATCAATAAGGTAGTGTTAGTATGAATAAAAGAATTGTTTTTTGTCGATTATAATTGAGCCACACGATACAGAATTAACATCCATGCTGTGTCGAGTACCTCAATTTTGTTAAACGAAAATACATATGTGTTTTTGTTGAACAAAATTAAGTATTATGTTGATTCCAATAATGTAGTTTTAAAAAGAACATTTATTTCATGATCAGTCAACGTCATCATCAACCCACTTTCCCACTGCTGGGCTTAGGCCTTATCTTCATTCGAGGAGATGGTTTGGAGCATGATCCGCTATGCTGATCCAATATGGATTGGGTAACATATGTGGCAGAATTTTGTTGAAATTAGTCACAAGCAAGTTTCCTCACGATGTTTTCCTTCACCGCTTAGTATGAGATTTAATACACAAACTAATCACATGAATATTCAGCGATGCTTGCCTGGATTTGAGCCCGCAATCATCGGTTAAGATGAACGCGTTCTAACCACTGGGGCATTTCGGCTCTTGAACCTCATTTAATAAAATAAAACTTGTAAGAACGCGTTCTCAGTAATATCGCTACAATTCAATATTATTTCAGATTCATTACACATTATAGCTTAGTAGAACATCAAAGGAGTTGATTCAGGGAATCGCTTTCTTTACACGAGGCCGCCTGGCATTTGTGCGTGTTAACTGATATGAAAACTAGTGATGTAAATCTATTATAATTATGTAAGGCCTTGTCCCTTTGATCGATATTACATAGAGAAGCGACGTATTATTTACATTTCCTTATTTATAGAACTGTATTTTTTACTGATCTCGACTCACGTTATTTTATAATTTCCCCGGCTTCACTCGATTGCAATTTTTATTAATTGTTAAATATATTTTTTATGGTATAGTTTGGCGGACGAGCACATAGGCCACCTGATGGTAAGTGGTCACCATCACCCATAGACAATGACACTGTAAGAAATATTAACTATTCCTTACATCGTCAATGTGCCACCAACCTTGGGAACTAAGATGTTATGTCCCATGTGCCTGTAGTTACACTGGCTCACTCACCCTTCAAACGGGAACACAACAATACTGAGTACTGTTATTTGGCGGTAGAATAACTGATGAGTAGGTGGTACCTACCCAGACGGACTTGCACAGAGTCCTACCACCAAGTCAAAACTTGGCAAATTGGATTGTAGAAAATGATGGCTGGCGTTCTTTTCAAATCTAAGTTTAATTTGATGCACTATAAATAATCATTTCCCACCCTTCACAGGGTTCATCGAGGAAACGTCAGAACAGTTGATAGAATGCAGGGTTACTTTTGTGTATTTTTCTTATATCCTTTGGTTTTATATTTTTTCGTAAATGGTCAAATATATTGGGAACTAATGACATCCGTTGCCGGTAGCGAGATCTTTTGAGGTGTCTAAGAATAAGTTACCGATTAATAAAAGAACATATGTACTACCGTTATTTGATTGGTGGAAAAGAGTAGCCAATATTAACTGCTGCGTTTCCTATTGGTTCTAGAAATAATGGTAGAAAAACATTCCAAATTATTAATTCGGTAGTTATGGTAGCTTTAATCGTAGATAGTTTTTAGTGAGAGTATCGTACTTACTCTCTCTCTCTCTCTCTCTCCCTCTTTCTCTCTCACACAGCAATATAATTATTTATTTTTGTAGTTACTTTTATTTATATATTTTGCAAATTTTATATGAATATTAAATTAGGATTTCAGGCAAGTTCTTATGTTCGGAATAATTTACTATTTTTAAAAGCTACGGGCTAAATTTTAAAATCATGTTATAACAATTTCAGCGAATCAGAGCGTGCAAACAATTTCTTCAAAGATAACATGTAAAACCCATTAAGATGTGTCAATATATTATGTATTAAAGGATTGAAAAACTTAATGTGTATAACTCGTAACATCTCCAAGTTTTCCTGTGATGAATACTCAAATATAAAACACAAGTTTTTCAGTATTATGTATAAAATAAATAAATAAATCTTAAAAATCCTACCGTTACATCGAGTTTTAAACTTATAGATCAATATTACTTGGTAGTTGGTGGTCTGGGTAAGTACCACCAAGGGTGAGTGAGCCAGTGTAACTAAAGATACAAGGAACAGAACATTTTAGTTACAAGGATGTGTATCAGTGTTATGAGGAATGATTAATATTTGTTGTTTTACCAATTTCTATTTACAGTGGTGACTACTTACCATGACGTAAGCCATTTGCCAGTCCACCTACCTATGACAATAAATTATCTCCGAATGACAGCAAGATGTGGTCCTCTAATAAGGTCAAGATGTTTCGAGGTGGTCCGACGGCCTGGTAAAGGTCGCGGGAAGATGCTGGTTGCGGGCTGCGCAAGACCGGTCGTTGTGGCGATCTTTGGGGGAGGCCTATGTCCAGCAGTGGACGTCTCACGGCTGAAATGATGAATGATGATGAAGAGTGAGATGAAAATGTACGCAATCATATTTAATCTTCAGTAATTAATTCAATGTGAAGAATCAACAGCCTGCTGCGGGGCTAAGGCTTCCTCTTCCTTTGAGAAGAAGATTTGGAACATATACTTATTATTGCGTGGGATAATAAATAAATATTAGAATTAACATTAAATAATAAAGAAACTTTTTATTATTTCATGTTAATTCTAATATTTTAAATAACAAATATAATTTACATGTAATTCAGTCCAGCTCCCCGCAGAATAGAATTAAATATTCCTATCTGAACTCGTGGGTGTCGTAAAATACGACTAAGGGCCAATTTACTGGAAGGCTTATCCGGCGCTGGCACTTTAATAATCTTCATGGTTACGAATTCACCAACCAGAACAACCATTGATGAGGAAAATCGAACCTTTGTTATATATAAGATATAGGGCTTTGTACCAGTCCGAGAAGGTACCAACTACCCTTTAGTTATTCTACTAAACAGCCATACTTTAAAGAGTGAATAAGCCAGTATAACCACAGGCGTACATCTTAGATAATGTTGGAATGGAAATGTAAGAAATATAAATATTAAAATATTTCATACAGCACTTACCATAGTGACTTATTTGCTCGTCCACCTAACTATGCTAAATACAACACTACCATGTAATAAATTGGATCGATCATATGTAGCATTAGTAATTTATCACTAAAAAGTTAATAAGATCCCAATTTTTTTATAGGGGGCAAACGAGCAGGAGGCTCACCTGATGGAAAGCGATCACTACCGCCCATGGACATCTGCAACACCGCGGGGCCTGCAGGTGCGGGCCTTAAGGAAGGAGTACGCTCTTTTTTTGAAGGCTCCCAAATCGTATCGGTTTGGAAAAATTGCCGGCGAAAGCTGGTTCCATAGAGTGGTTTTCGAGGTAGAAAATGTCTTAAAAATCGCGCTGTTGTGGATTGTAACCAATTGATTATCACTTGTAAAAACACAAGTGCAAAAAGTAGAATTCCGTAAAATCCCAGAGCTGAGCTAAGACCCCCTCCTCTTTTCAAGGAAAGTTTTGGAGTTGAATGCACCACATTGATCATTTTCAATATCACAGAGACAGGTCTTTCTAAAGTGGTTTTCTTTCTAAACAGGAGATGAATTAAAGCAAATAAATATTCAGACGTTCAAGGGATCCATTACAAGTTGTCCTCTCAGCTCATTAAAAAGTTAAAACAAATCCAATATCCGTGATGTCATTAGGCCTCGTCATGGAAACCGATTATAAATTGGCCTAATCACGGAACCATATAATGACGTTCGCACACGTAGTATGAGCTGACAGGACTCATGCTGCAACGCGACAAACCTAATCACTTGAAACGACTACACTCATTAAATTATCTTCGGACGAATTCTAAATACGTTCGATTCGTAATATTCTCAACTAGAATTTCGAAACTGAAATGTACGGTCACGTTATTTCGACACGTTTCGGTAAACCCCGCAGACTGTGGCAATTCGCAAAACTTTAATACGAATATGGAAATAAACTTCTTTGTATATTTCCATAAAGCGACATAGTTTTCGAAATAAGAAATGCATAGCGATAGATTTGACGACCTCCGTGGTCCAGTCGTGTGTACACCGGTTATCATGGGTATCCCACTCCGAGGTCCCGGGTTCGATTCCTGGTCGACTCGATGTAGATTATCATTAGTTTTCTGTATTGGGTCTGGGTGTTTTTGGTACCCTCGTTACTTCTGATTTTCAATAACACAAGTGCTTTAGCTGCTTACATTGGGATCAGAGTAATGTGTGTGATGTTGTCCAATATTTATTTATTTATTAGAATCGACTGTGTCGGTTGAAATTTTACTAAAAAGATTTTTCCGGTAACAAAATCGCCTGTTTATAACGAACGCCTCGGCGAAACCTTTCTCCGGTTTCAAACTTTTCATTCACTAAACAGAAAACACAATTAAAGTTAATGTATGTGATGTTGTCTCATATTTATTTATTATTTACATTCGATTCCGTGTAAAATAATTATTGTGAAAACGATAAATATCGCTATTTCGTTTTATTAATAATATCGAAAGTACTTAGGGGAAGTGGTCGAAATATTAATGTTAGCGATCAGCGAGCGAGTGTGGGTCTAACAAGCTATAACTCAAAAGAAGAGCATCTCACGGCCCATAACATTCAATCGTCCGCACGAGGGGAGAATTTTGATGACCTGGACGGAAAGTTTGCGTCTGAACACTCTGTATAAATCCGTTGGAATCATGTCGGGATTTTCTAAATCGCCTATTTTATTTATTGCACGCCTACTACTGTAGGCAGCCGTTTAGCAAAATGTCGTGTTGGATGTACGTGATAGTTTTTCTCGGGCTCATGAAATATGGTCTATGTAACTAGGTAGTGTAGTGCAAACAAAATGTATCATCGCTATAACAACAACAACAACAAAAACAACAGCAGCCTGTAAATTCCACTGTTGGGCTAAAGGCCTCCTCTCCCATTGGGGAGAAGTTTTGGAACATATTCCAACACGCTGTTCCAATGCGGGTTGGTGGAATACACATGTGGCACAATTTCGATGACATTAGACATATGCAGGTTTTCTCACGATGTTTTCCTTCAGCGCTGAGCAGGAGATGAATTATAAAGACAAATTAAGCACATGAATCAGCGGTGCTTGCCTGGGTTTGAACCCGCAATCATCGGTTAAGATGCACCCGTTCTAACCACGGGGCCATCTCGACTCTTCATCGCTATAATTTGTTAAGTAAATAAATAGGAATTTGGTTAAAATAAAAAATAAAAATATACTTTATTCAAGTACTTTTGAGTCGTCATTTAACAACTATATTAAGTGAAGTTACCACCGGTTCGGAAAGTAGATAGATAACTAGAGGAATCGGCAAGAAACTCAGTGGTTACTCTTTTTCAATATAAAAAATACAGTGATGTTAGTTAAATACAATTATATGTGTTACATACATATATAATTGTACATATATCCTGCCACTATAGATAAAAAACATTTTTCCCCAAAAAATACATCGTTGATTTTCATATTATTAATAATGGATCTAGTAGACGTTACGTTTCGCTGTATGATATCGTTACTACCTTTAAGTTTTATAAAATAATAAATATTAATAGTATTATAGAATTAATTTCAGTAGTAAGAACGACTACATTTATAATTTGCAGTTCATATATACACTTGATCTGGAAAAATATATGTACAACACTACACGACTACAACATTGTTCGAATATAGAATTTGGAGCATTCATTACGATATTAAAAATGTATCGTCGTATCAAAAAGTCCATTTGTATCTTATTTACGTAAGAGTTCGAGACGCCCATTAAATATCTTACATAGATCTGCATCAAAAGTACTAATATGATTGCTGTATTTCGACGAGCGAATATTTTATTTCAGTACAATACATGCTGAGAAAATATAACAGAAACGCGTTCGTTCAACCTTCCACTTGTCCCTGGAGGTCGCTTTCGTATCATCTATACAATACAACCTGTCAAATGCAAATTTGAGTCTCTGTTTCAGACATCTTAATAACAATGCTGTTTTCTGTTATATATTATCGAGAGAGCGATCGAAGTAGATACATGTACATGTACTGATATATTGATTTGGGACGTATTTTTATTTATTTTTTTATTTTATGAAATAGGTTGGCGGTATTAGTATGCGCCACCTGATGGTAAGTGGTCATCATCACCCATAGACAATGACGCTGTAAGAAATATTAACTATTCCTTACATCGTCAATGCGCCACCAAACTTGGGAACTAAGATGCTATGTCCCTTGTTCTTGTAGTTACACTGGCTCACACACCCTTCAAACCGGAACACAACAATACTGCATATTGTTGTTTAGCGGTAGAATATCTGATAAGTGGGTGGTATCTACCCAGACGGGCTTGCACAAAGTCCTACCACCAAGTAAGTACGTTTTTCGATTATAGTGTTATCTAAAGAAAATAGAAACAACAACAGCCTGTAAATTTCCCAATGCTGGGCTAAGACCTCCTCTCTCTTTGAAGAGAAGGTTTAGAACATATTCCAGCACGCTGTTCCAATGTGGGTTGCTGGAATCACATGTGGCAGAATTTCTATGAAATTAGACACATGCAGGTTTACTCACGATATTTTCCTTCACCGTCGAGCACGAGATGAATTATAAACACAAATTAAGCACATATATATAGTGGGTTTGAACCCGCAATCATCGATTACGATGCACGCGTTCTAACCACTGGGCTATCTCGGCTATTTTTAGGGAAAATAGAAACTAGTGAAAAATCATTTACAAGGCGACTAAAGGATTTAGTAATACGATAAAACGTTATAGTCCGTTTCGAGTGAAATAGCTTGCGATTTCACTGTGTGTAACTGTTTGCAATTGTTCAGACAGTGACCTACCATTACACAACGAGTTTATCGATTTTTGTTTGTATTTTACAGAAACTATTTTCATCAACGCACGATGATAACGCAATATTCGGAGTTATCCAACTCTCCCACTGTGGAGGCACAGCTTAATGCTCGTAGCGATACCAATTTGTCTGCAAATTGAAATACGGACAATTTCGAGCAGCAGCACGCATGACCCATTGATATATAACAACATACACATCTAAATTACACGCATAATAACTATCAAATATCTCTTAATAATAATGATTGATGATGATGATTGATAAATTGTCTAAATAATTTATATTGTATATTCTTATTAATAAAAAAGCACTCGTCACTTTACAAATAACAACAACAGCCTGTAAATTGCCACTGCTGGGCTAAAGGCCTCCTCTCCCTTTGAGGAGAAGGTTTGGAACATATTCCACCACGCTGTTCCAATGCGGGTTGGTGGAATGCACATGTGGCAGAATTTATATGAAATTTGTCACATGCAGCTTTCTTCACGATGTTTTCCTACACCGCTGAGCACGAGATGAATTTTAAAGACAAATTAAGCACATGAATCAGCGGTGCTTGCCTGGGTTTGAACCCGCAATCATAGGTTAAGATGCACGCGTACTAACCACTGGGCCATCTCGACGACGTAATGGCCCAGTGGTTAGAATACTTTACAAAAAACGAAGTAATGAGGTCGCTTAAATTAACTAAAAAATGCCCACATTTAATTAAAGTACGGAACACTGACAAATTAAGAAGGGTAATTACTTGATGGTAAGTCATCTCGGCTATTCATTGCATATTCTTCTCCCAAACAACACAAATAAATGAATATTTTTTTACAATTTTCAAGGTAAGGGGAATCAGTGTAGAGGCACAAGGATCGTGACATTTCAATTCCCCAGGTTGGTAAGAGATATCTTTGACGACCTCCGTGGTCGAATAGTGTGTACATCAGTCTTCACGTGTACGCCATTCCGAGGTCCCGGGTTCGATTCCCGGTGTAGAAAAAGTTCATTAATTTTCTGCCTTGTCTTGGCTCTGGGTGTTTATGGTACTGTCGCTTCTTGATTTTCCATAACACAAGTACAAGTACAAGCTACTTACATTGAGATCAGAGTAATGTATGTGTTGTTGTCCATTATTTATGTATACTTATCTTATGAGTATCTATGGGCGTCGGTTATCATTAGGTGCTAAACTGTCTTAAATTAAAATAAAACAATATCATAAAACAGTATTATCTATACCGTTAAACTGGGAAACTAAGATACAAATCTGTATTACATTAATAAAATAATCTTTTATTTTTATGTCTTTGAAATCAACTTAAATGAAACACTCGCTGAAAATTTTCCATTACAACACACAAATAATTATCTATTTTTTTATCTTTTCCAAATACAATTTTAACCGACAATTTTCTTGTATTTCCGTATTATAACTAAAGGTATATCTAGTTCCTTTTTCTTCCTTTCCATATTCCACTCCCTAACAACACAAATAATAAAAAAGAGTATTATTTTTTTACAATTTCAAGGTTTCAGTTCCCCAGGTTGGTAAGAGATATATTTGACGACCTCCATGGTCGATGTTGCCCCATATTTATTTTATTTTATTTATTTATTATTCCTTATCAAATGTTAGTAAAGATAAAGCTTCATTCAAACGAATTAATTAACAAAAGCCTCATTAATAACAAGCTTTTATTCGGTTCATTTAATAAATCGAATAATTAAACGTGTGCAAATTTTCAGCTCACTCGATTTGGTGATGTCTGTACAGAGTTCAGTTGCATAATTGACCCAAGTCTAATTTAGCTTAATTATAATTAAATATTGTAAACAAGGCTCGATTATAACACAAAAATCTCGCTTATTTTGTACTAGCTGTGCCCGTGACCTTGTATGCCTTTGAATATAACAAAAAAAATATTGTAGCCTAAGTTACTCCCTATTATATTAATTATCTGCCAGTGAAAGTCCCGTCAAAATCGGTCGGGCCGTTCCAGAGATCAGCCGGAACAAACAGACAGACCGACAAAAATTGTAAAAAAAAATGTTATTTTAGTATGTGTACCGTGTATAATACATAAACATTGAGTAAAAAAGGACTATTTTAATATTACAAACAGACATTCCAATTTTATTATATGCATAGATAATTAAATAAACACGCTGTGTGCACCCATCACGGGTCTTCCAGCCTGGATGAAACGCTGTGTACACGTTAGTATATGTATTCATTGTTACTTCTGAATACTAGATGGCGTTATGTCAAATCGTTGACATTTCTTAATCGCGATGGCAAGATTCACTAATCTATACATATAACAAAATTGCAGTGACTATTAGTAATTTTTAAATAGCCGCTTATTACTAAATGCATATGTATGTATACACGGTTCATAAACCACAATTACATAGTTGTATATAGTCCCTCAGAGTGTTTGTTTATTCCATCTAATCTCTAGTACGTCTGGACGGACTTTAACTGGTAGATAGCTGTAATGTAACTTAGGCTACAACGATGACTTTCTTTTGTTAGACTCAAAAGCGCACAAAGTAGCAGCATAACAAATCAAAAACAACAACAGCAGCCTGTAAATTCCCACTGCTGGGCTAAAGGCCTCCTCTCCCTTTGAGGAGAAGGTTTGGAACATATTCCACCACGCTGTTCCAATGCGGGTTGGTGGAATACGCATGTGGCAGAATATCTATGAAATTTGTCACATGCAGGTTTCCTCACGATGTTTTCCTTTACCGCTGAGCACGAGATGAATTATAAAGACAAATTAAGCACATGAATCAGCGGTGCCTGCCTGGGTTTGAACCCGCAATCATCAGTTATGATGCACGCGTTCTAACCACTGGGCCATCTCGACTCAAGTAGCAGCATATCTTTTGAAAATTGAAAATGACTAAATTGTTGTATTCTTAAATATAAGTGTTGTGAAGCATATATAGAATCAAGTAAGCATTCAACTTAAAAATATCATATTCACAGTATTTAACCCGAACGTGTATAACTTAATAACAATACGCGATACAAAGTAAGCTGTAAAAACATCACTCAACTTTAATCCACACATGTATGGTTGACATTTAATAAAACTCAAGACACACGCTGCATTTAATAACACGTAATCCTCGTACTTAATAGGCTGTTGAAGTTTTTATACGTTTTTAATCAAATAATATCATTTGACCTTTAGTATTTCATCGGCGACATTGTATCAAATTAATATTACAAAATCCTGTGTGTGCTTCCTGTGCTTAATGTCGAGCTCAGCATTATCCACTTTTAACCATAAAAGAAGCTTTATTACAAGTTAAAACTTTAAAAGCTCCACTTAAATAAAGCTCTTGCTTGCGCGATACGCTTACCTACAAAATGGAAAGCTACAGATACAATCTTATATTTTTTATTTTTTAAAATGGCTCAGTTTCTTGCTACGTTTTAAGTAAAGTGGTTATCACCAAATACATGGATTTCGACGCTTTATTTCAAGAACGACTTAAATGAAAACTAAACGGTGCTATTAAAGTAGAGTAAAGTAAAAGTAACACCATGTATATATCCCATGGCTGGACTATACATCCTTTAATTTTAAGACGAAATATGAATATTATTCCATAATGTTGTTCGAATGCGGATTGGTGGATATACGTCTGATATACAAATTTTCATTCGATATATATACAGGTCGTTTTACGATATTTTCTTTAATCTCTGAGTTATAAACATAAATTAAGCACATACAAATTTAAATATTTGCTAAGTTCAAACCAGTAATCTTCGATTCAATGCTATTTATATAATATTAACTCTACATTATAATCGTGTATACATTAATGAATAATATATCACGGTACGAAGGCTGAATGAACGTTGAACGTAACTCTAAAAGAACATTTAATTTCAACAACTATTAAAAGTAAATAACATATTTAAAACTAGGCTTAAGCGACTCTTGAAAGTTTTTAATATGCGCACAATAATGAGTGAGTTATATATGTATGATTAAAGAACATGGAATTCACACATTTCATTCCAAATTTGAAACAGATTAAATTTCAAACGGCTGCTTATAATATAGTAAAACCTCCTTCGAAATGTTCTGCATCTTGCAAATATGATTTAAAAAAAGAATTGCTTCCATTTATTAATAATATTTCTATAGTAATAATACGTATGTTAGCTAATAATAAAAAGGAGGTTTACATATAAATAATGCATATTCTCTCAGTCTACTCTATTCTATCTATGCGATGATACTGGCAACACTTTGGCAGTAAAATTAAATAACTTCCTACGAACTCGATTGTTAGACAGACCTGATAAATGAGACCTGATACTTAATATGGATAACCTAATCACTAGACCATCAAAGTAAGCTAATATATGTATTATATATTAGAATAGAATATTAAAACCTACATAACCTATGCCTTCCTGAAATCCCGAATAAATGTTTAACTAAAAGAATCCTTAAAGAGCGGAGTTTAGATGGTGTGTAAGATTGTATGATCTTTCAAATCTCGTAAAGGATGAAAATGACATTTCGAGCATAAACCGGCGTTTGTCACATCACTAATGGTGCGGAAAATCGGAAAACTCTTGCTTTGCAACTAAAGAATGAAAACGAATCGTATAACGCATCTTTGAACTCTCGAAAAATCAGAGGGAACAAAAAAATAAAAGGTACTATTCAATTCAAAAATAAAAAATGTTAACCTCTTATAAAGTCTATCAAAAAACATCTATTAAAATGTTTAATTAACTAATAATTATTATTAAAGCTTTGATTTATTAACAGCCAATCTTATTATTGTATAAATATACGACCTCAATGCTTGTAAAGAATGAAAATCTTAAATAACAACTAGAATTGCGTTCATTTGCATATCTTGTTACAAAGATAAGGTTTATTAAAAAAAAAATAACCCTTGGGATCCATCATAAAAAGTATATAGCATATTAAGCATACCGACTTTCATTAAAATCCCGAGTTAGTTTCCTCGTTAAACTTAAATATGTTTTACAAAATTACACTTATATACCATATATTTTTTCAAACAATAATTGACAATTACATAGTTTTTTTCATCACCTGATGAGGACGATAACAACTTTAATTATCATTACTTGTAAACATTAGCACCGTAAGAAATATTAACAAGCCCAATGCGGCACTAACTTTGTGAAATAAGATGTTATGTCCCTTGTGCTTGTAGTTACACTAGAAACTAGGAACACGACTTTGCAGCACCTTACCTTTACCTGAAGCCATATTAACCATATGATTTAATATATTATTTAAGTAATTCGTTCATTCTATATTTTAATAATCAAACTTTTTGGTACATTTTGGTATAAATTAAGAATAATTACAGTAACGAGGGATATAGAATCTTAATTTTCATGCCTGACGGTGACTTGACGTTTAAGGTAACAGGTGAGGTAAGGTAAGATTTAAATCTCCTCACATCTTTCTATTAGAAGATATATTAAATATTCTTATCATGTTATCTCCATTGAATTCGTATCAACCATCTTTTAACAACTGCCTATATTAAAACTAAAACCTCCTTCGAAATATGTAGCATCTTCCTTCAAATTCGAATTTTGAAAAAAGAATCCTGATCGAATTTATGATACGGTAACCAATCACAGGGACTATCCTTTTATAAAAAAGGAGGCTTAGTACATGTAAATAGTGCATATTCCCTCCATCCATAAATTCGTATCAACCTTAAGCTTAAACATATAGTATGTATATTAAGGTTAATACTCTAGGTGTTTCTTACATTTATTCATTCAAAGGTTTCCCGCTAAGTTTGGGGCTTTAGAAATATATTCTTAAAACTACATTTATCACATGACTATATCATAAGCACGTACATTTTTCACACACAAACCCAACATAAAATTCGGAGAGCCTTGACGAAACGTATACATTCATACCACAAAGGCGTAGGAAAATGCTAAGATTATACGCCTGATTAAATATTTTCGCTCCAATGCAAATAAAGGCTTTTGGGAGGAAATTTTCCTCCCACGAATATTCCGATTCAATATTTATGTATATAGTATATGTATTTATGTTGTATATGCGTGTGTTTGCACGCGACCCGTGAACGACTGAGCGCTGTCGAAACACACTTCTAAAATCTCGACATTATTACGAGGGACCTCTGTATTATTATTTACTTTCATTTTGACAGTAATATTGTTGGATTCTCGTATCAGTAACAATATATATTTTATTGAAATAAAAATATGTAAGTACAATTGATTTGGAATTGTTAAAATTAAACTTTATATCTATGTAGATTGAGAGCAATTTCGAGTGGAAATTTAATCGAGGAAGGAAAACAACAATCAATACCAGATTACTGAAATGTATCTGGCACCGTTCTACTCACTTCGGTGGCTCGAACTATCCTCTACGTCGACCCGAGACACGATCTGCATGCGAAATTAAATTATATCATTCCACACATATATTTAATACATATTTCGAATGATTTACGTATTAACTAAATATATTGCATTCACAAGTTTATCATACTAAATACGTATATACTAAATTCATGCTATACTAAAATTTACCTGTCACAGCCGTGGGATATTTCTCCACTCGAGAGCAAGGTTTGGAGCTCAGCCCACCACGCTGTTCCAATGCGGGTTGATATTGATGGTCAATTAAAAATATAAATATGACTGGTCCTCATCTTTAGCCAATAACATTTTCGGCTGGACAAATGCCCCTAACAAAATGCATCGAAGGTCCCGGATCCCGGTATGTAGGAATATGTGGCAACCCAACTAATCCATTTGGTCTAACGCCCTCTGTACCTGTACAAATATTATAAGATTCCCTAATATGATAAGATTAAACTATATTTCAGTGCAATATCCTGTAATTTATTGCACTAACGGTAGTCTCAACGCTACTTATATATCTTTACTAGACTCTGAACGCATATCATGACCTATTATTCGGTGTGCAAAAAAATATACATATTAGAAATAAAAACAATAAATCAGCCATACATAACCATGTAATTATATATGTAACTCACGCTTTACCTAATTCCTTAATAAGTGACATCATCATAAAAAGCGGAGACGAGGGTCACAAATGTCATATTATTTTAGCATAAAAAGCGCCGACAAAAAATGAACTTTCCCACTGTCCAAATGACAAATTAAAAGCGGTACGATAAAACTCCGTGCGTGTGGTAGGAAAAACTCCTCCGTCATTCAGATAACATTCTCTAATTTTCGTTGCCTACGAGGAATTAGGGAATGGTTAAATTTACTATAATTACTCTTGACCTATTAAAGTTTTTTTTTTTTAATTACTACGTCTCAGATCTTTATCATTACAGCTAATTATTTTTCTACGACGAACTAGATACCTTTTTGGTAGTTAAAAATTCAAATTATGACAATTATTTTATATTTCATTTCATTCGAATATATATGGCATTTTTCTGGCCATTAAGTGAGAATCATAGAACGTTAAAAATATAGAATATCAAATATAAATACGATTTGAATGATAATGATTGATAACAGATTAATAAAAGTCCGCAGACTATCTTAGTAACAAATATTATGAGCATTTAAAATGTGCAATGTACTCTATTCAATACATTTTGGTTTTATAACTTATTTTGAACTTATAAACTATCATGGTATAATTGACGGGCTAGTCATGAACAAATTAAACGTTGTCCACAATTGATATTTTTCATTTATTTATGTGTAGCCGCAGCGCTAGATAATTAAATTTTACCATAAAAATATGAAATCACTTTCGATTTTAGTAACATCACTAGAGAATACCATATATAATTTAAAAAAAGAACGTTATAAAAGTATTTATCTATAAAACATTATCAGAATAGCGGCGTAATGCAGAGAATAACCCATAGATAAACAGGAAGGAAGCTATGACGCAACTACTGTGCTGTACAAAATTGCTCACTCAATAGTAAAGGGTTGTGAAAAGAAAATTGATGTGAAAGACATTAAATCCGCGATATATTTTATTAAAAAATATACCCATCACTGTGCTACCTGTATTATATTACTATCAACCTTCTATCCTTGCTAAAATATAATTCGTACTATACGTAAAGTAAAGTAACAGTCTGTACATTTCTCAATACTGGGATAAGGCCTCCTCTTCCATTAAGGAGAGGGTTTGGAACATATTCCTCCACGGTTCTAATGCGGCTTGGTGGAAGGCACATGTAGCAGAATTTCGATGAAATTAGACACATGCAGGTTACCTTACGATGTCTTCCTTCACCGCCGAGCACGAGATGAATTTTGATCAAAAATTAAGCACATTTATTTATATATAGTGATGCTTGCCTGGATTTGCCCGCAATCATCGGTTAAGATGCACGCATTCTAACCACTGGGCCATCTCAGCTCCTACGGTACATAACGATATATTAAATACTATGTGTGTACTTCGATTTCACTTTTCGGGGTTTTCTTTGAAGTGAAAATGTTTAACAAATCAACGTTCAGTGGAAGGGAAATAAACAAATATAAGTTTATCGAAAAAAAAATATTCACGAAATCATTTGGTATCTATGAAATCAGAACTCAGCAATCTTGAAAAACTTGTCACATTATATTGTCAACCCTACGTCGCGTCTCAGATATTACGTCATAAATCTACGCTGCGCGTTGGATCGCTGTCGCCTGTCGATTATCACGGGGGAAACGCTTTTAACTCAGAATGAGGTATTATAGAAATGATAAATGCCAAAATCACTAAATACAATATTGTTTATAATATTTTTTTGGCACATACCCTAATGTGTGATTTAAGGGTGTAAAAACACGCAGACTCGATTTTGACCCTTAGGGTTATTTTCGCCGCCGTTTCTTACATAAGCTTTAGTCTAAAATAGCGTATGATTTAAAAAATATATACAACAACAAAACAACAACAGCCTGTAAAATTCCCACTGCTGGGCTAAAGGCCTCCTCTCCCTTTGAGGAGGAGGAGGAGGAGGAGGAATATATTCCACCACGCTGTTTCAATGCGGTTTGGAAAAAAAAAAACCAGACTCAAAAAATATAAATTATGTACTAAAAATAATTATTTAAAACTATTTGTCGCTGTGTTCACTCGGGTTAAAGGGTTTAAGGTCATATGTTAGACAAAAAAAGTAACTTATGTCCTGCCTTGAAGTTCAAATTTGCTTCATATAAAATTCGCTTCAGCGGTTTGGTAATGAAAGAGCGACAGAAAGATAGACAGACATAGTTAGTTTTACATTTATAATATTAGTATAGATAAATACATTTGATACCTATTTTCAGTTTAATTTTTATTATTATGTAGAATGTATTGGTCGTAACTGACACAGCACTGAACAATTGAATATATTTTTAGAACCAGAAGTAGGAAGTAGGTTAACCTCTAAAACAATTATCTTTAATTTAAAATAACAATTAATCTACTACAATAGAAAAACATTTAGTCTACAACACAAATAACCATCAATAATCACATTACACCGTAATAATTATATTCGCGATCTCAATGTGTCAAATACCAATCTCCCGCCTTGTTTTTTTTTTAAATGGAAGTTGTGTGACTTGACGATGTTGCTTGATTATTCCAACAATATATTTAAAAAAAATGACAATTAAGTTGAAATTAGATTAAGTGCACTAGTCGTATTTTTAAAAATATTTTGCAACACAAATGCCTCGTACGCTCGCCAATGCGAGCACCCTAAATTTATTTCCAAAGTTCCGACATCAACTTCGATTGCATTCAATTTGATTTTTAATCGCCATAATTAATAACATATATGTCATGTATGTTACATGTCAAGCAATGATAATTTTAATAATTTAAAACTATTTGATTGTTAAATTCATAATTTTAATTGAATTCTATAATTTTAAATTAGTCTGAAATATTTTAGTGTTTGTAAACAGATGTTATGTTAAGTGATTAAGTCTACCCACCTATTTTGTTATAAAACATAAGTATTGACAGGCTTGTTCGAACTATCGGACCGCCTCATATTGGAATAAATCAGAGAAGATTATTTCCTGAGTTTAATTTCATACCACCAAGGATCGTTAAAGATCGAAACCCTGACACTCGTGACGTCAGCAATGCTGATTTTATATATTATTTTCGAACTCAGCTATGATATATCAAGCCAGTTCCATGACTATTTTTTAACATCTCACTCTTCTGTAGTAGTAGAGGATAAAAATAAATAAACAAATTTGACCTTTAATTTACATAACATAAGGTTCAACTTGTGAGGTTTTGAAGTACTGAATCCTTGATGGTACATAAATAAATTGTCCAATAACGAATTCTCCGTAAATTTATGTATATACCATTTCTTTGACACGGAAAAATCACCCGTTCATAATATATACGCAAGATCAGCGACGAATGTGTCAGCGCTCGCTTGCAAATATTTATATATTTTTTTTATTATTTAGGTTCAGATGTTTTCACACACTTCGAAACTACGTTAAGTGTCAGTTCGGAAAAATATCAAGTCCTATGATGACGAGATTCTTAAGGGAACTTTTCTATTGAAATTAAAGTGGATTTATGTATGCAATTAATTTTTTATTCAAAAAAATATAACTCAGGAATTGATTATTGAAAACTATAAAAAGGAATTGAAGCATGTTGAAAAAGAGTAATTACTAAGTTTCTTGCCGGTTCTTCTCGGTAGAATCTATCTACTTTTGAAACCCCACTAACTTCATTTAATTGTTAAATGACGATTTTAAAGGGCTTGTAGAAGCCTACTTGTAAGTTTATTTTGATTTTGATTTTAGTGGTAGAGCTTTGTGCAAGCCTGTTCTAGAAAGGTACCACACACCCATTTATTCTACCGCTAAACAACGGACACATTAATACTTAATACTTAGAATTATTGTGTTCCGATTTGAAGATTAAGTGAGCCAGTGTGTCAGGGGATGTGTGGAGTGATACATACGGAGTCCCTTTCGTAGATAGCACATTAGCCGATGGAGGAATGGTTCAAATTTCTCACGGCGCTAATGAATATGGGCAGTGGTGAACTCTTCTTGCCATTAGGGGGCCCTTTTCCCCTTCACTTACCGAAAAAAATATAAAAAAAAGTTCTGGCAACAATTCTCATGGAATATTTATAAAAAAGGTTTGTTCAAAATTTTTCCCCTTTAATTATGTTGTACTATATTATATACTATAACGTGTAAGAATTTTAATAGCGATTACTTTTTTTGTAGAGTATTTTGATAGAATCTGGACACTTTCATTATTAAGTACTTTTTAAGATATGACTACTGAAAATCACAAATAGATAAGTAACTATCATGAGCAAGTAACTACGCATTTAACTATATTATGACTAGCATACAAAATAAATATTAATTTATGGCATACCATTTGTAATAAGGTTTAATCGTGTTGTTTTAAATCAAACAAAGATATATTTGATTGTATGATTAAAACATAATAATACATAAATAAAAAATATTCCAAGTTAAAGGATTCGTGAATAATGTATGAAAATTATTAGTTTGTAGCAAACAGATTTGATACATAAAAATCTACATTTATTTGGTCAAGATACTTGAGAACTCAGGGCGATAGCGGAAATGGTCCCTCGAAGTGATAACGCCCTTATTTATTTGCTTAAGAAAAAAATTCCTATGTTTGTTTCTCCATTTTTATAGAAATCCAGAGTCTTTACCGACCGGGGAATCATTTATAATTAACATGAAAATTAAGATTCTAATATGCTAGCTTGAGTCATATAAAAATCATAAAGTAATTAAAAGAAAAATTACGTATTTGTAATTATGAAGTTAATACTTGTTTCTACAAGTTTATAGGAATTCAGACTGTTTACCGACAGGAAATTAATGAATAATTAACATGAAAAATTAAGATTCTAATATGCCAGTCGAGTCGTATAAAATACTTAAAGTAATTTAAAAAATAGATTACTTATTTGTAGTTATGAAGTTTATACAGAAATTTAAAAATATCATTATAGAATTTACGTTTACATAAGAAAAAAAATTTATATCAAGGTAAGTGGTAACTTATAAAATAATTTAGCGCCATTTCTCCAATATTCATTGTTCCGAGTCCGGAACGGTTCTACTACGACGCCATTTGCAAATGACAAAAGATAGCGATCACTGTGTTGCCAGTACACAACTACGCGCTATTATACAGCCAACATAAGTTTATAACCAAAACATTTCCACAGAGAGTATCTGTTTGTTTAACTCATCAAAATCATCCACTTTAATAATTACGAGTATAAAATATCGAATTGCGTTATTAAATATTTTTATACGCAGCGATAATAACATAATTATAAATATGTCATTAAGTAATAACATACAGTCGTGTGGAAAAACCATAGATATTCATTCGTTTCGTACATTAAATGTCATATAAAATGGACGTTATAATAGGTAATCGCATTGTAGCAACTTGCACCAAACCCTAATGCCATCGGAATACAGTCGGTAATCGGATAGCAGCTTTCGGCGCAAATTTTACGCTCCTGTTATAAAATGATATCACACTTTTGACAATGTCCGAGCAATTACACGGTTTATATTTACTGCAAGTCAATCAAACGTTTACAAACGAAATCAGAACACCGACGAATTTATTCATTATTTATAATTACATATTCATTATGATAATGCTAAGTTGTTACTGACTTAATTGAATACGATTAAAATTTACGTGTAAAACACGCACACATTAATGTACAATTTAAATGTATTGTACGGCACAACTTAGATGTAGCATCGGCAAATTTAATAAAACTGATTACTGCCTATTTACACAACCAATAGAAATAGCTGCCTATCGCGCCATTTGACGCGATTCGTCGCTATGGAATATCGCGTCTGTTTAACCTAAGAAAGCACATGTAAATCGACGTGTCAAATTGACAGATTAGGTCATATGATATTACAAGTTATTACGTTAGTGTAAAGATCATATTCACATAAGAAATAAATGTTGATAATTTGGGATAGCGTACTTAATTCGGATGTGATCGGTTTTACGAATTTGGACGATGCTACATCTAAGCTGTGTCGTACTATACGCGTCAATACACGCACACTTTGACATTTTTTTTAACTAAGCTTTTAGTCTAATTACTCAATGATAATAAACTCGAGATTCTACTAATGATTAAAATTTTACTGATTTCGATTTGCTAACGCTGGTTATATTCATAGGCTATTCCAATTTAAAAAGGAATAAACATACAAACAAATATATGTTATTGTATCGCGTCAATTCGATATTTTATGCTATCTCTGGACCAGGCAATTTAATTTTGATTATTTTAAGAGAGAAAATCAGTTTTATCTTTTAAAAAAATCTATATTTAATACTTATTATAAATGCGATAGTAACATAGATCATACATTCATGGCGACCGGGATCTAACAATACATAAATACATACAATTTACATTCATTGAATGCCAGTAACTTTGGCATTGCCAGCAATAATCTCTAAACAATTGAGCAGCGCATTTATCTGCACTATATAACCAACGGAGTACACTGCTCGCATCAAAAGTTAAGTAAATTCGCTGAAAGCTTATTATGCTGTCACATTTGACAAATTCACTTAGATTTTGTTCATCGCTCGCTGCCGGCAAGTGGCAACTTTATAACTCAGTTAGTTACATAATCAACTTCGGAAGGCTGGATGTAGGTTTTAAACATCTGATGTACTTCAATATCAAGATACAACTCATCAGGGATTACACTTGACTCATAAATCATATAAAAAACGTACACATATATAAATACTCGTATAAGTGTAGAGTCGAGATGGCCCAGTGGTTAGAACGCGTGCATCTTAAGTGATGATTGCGGTTTAAAAATCCAGGCAAGCACTGTTGATTCATGTGTTTAATTTGTCTTTATAATTCATCTCGTATCGGTGAAGGAAAACATCGCGAGGAAACCTGCATGTGACAAAATTCATAGAAATTCTGCCACATGTGTATTCCACCAATCCGCATTGGAACAGCGCAGTGGAATATGTTCCAAACCTTGTTCTCAAAGGGAGAGGAGGCCTTTAGCCCAGCTGTGGGAATTTACAGGCTGTTGTTGTTGTTGTATACGTATAAGTGATTAACGTCGACAGTCTTGTAGGTCTATTTGCCTGCAGATCTTGAGGTGATCGTTCCAGGATTCGATCCAGGTTTTCTGTAAAAATATTTTGAACTAATAGTTGCCCGCGGATTCAGCTTTTTTAAGGTGTCGGTTATCATGTGTCAGGGAAAAAAGTAGCCTAAGTAGCCTTCCTTGGAGTTCAAATTTGCTTATTAAAAAATTTCATTAAATAGGCTATTCGACTGGTTTTTAAAATCCATTTTATATTATTTAGTAGAAGTTAAGGAACCCAGTAAAATTTGTGTTTTTTATTTTTAGTACATATTTGCCGAAATATATCATATTAAAAATTCCATATTTAAATAGTGCGCAAAAACGCTGCTTGGACAATATGGCGCTACAATGGGGTCGGTGACATCACTTTGCTGTATTTTAATCTATGGTTTATATAGTAGAAAAGCAAAGCTTACAAGAAAATGATATTATTAGCCCTTCATCATAAGCCCTGCCAATCAGGAGCGTTTTGTGTCACGTGACAAACGTTTGAAAATTTGGATTTTTATTTATGGATTTTTGAATAAATTAAGTGTTATTTTCAACTTGCCTTAGTAAATAACCATTTTTAAACTCATAATATACACTGATTACAATAATTCACAATTTATTTTTCGTATTGTCAAATAGCCTATTGTGTTTAGCGGGTGTGTTGTGAAATAGCAACAGACAGACAGACAGGGTTACTTTCGCATTTATAATATTTATTACAATATAGATTACAACCTCATTTTCATTGCAAGATGATATTTAGTTACTTAGAATGTTTCAAATGTTTGATTACTTTCGCAACTGTAATGGGTAGCAATGAAAATGCTCTAGATTTTACCTTTAAAAAGTAAAGTAAAGTAACAGCCTGTAAATTTCCCACTGCTGGCCTAATGGCCTCCTCTTCCATTAAGGAGAAGGCTTTGAACATATTCCACCACGCTGTTCTAATGCGAGTTGGTGGAATGCACATGTGGCAGAATTTCAATGAAATTAGACACATGCAGGTTTCCTCATGATGTTTTCCTCCACGATGAATTATAAACACAAATTAAGCACATATGTATAGTGGTGCTTGCCTGGGTTTGAACCCGAAATCATCAGTTAAGACGCCAGAGTTCTAACTACTGGGCCGTCTCGGCTCACCCACGTTTACTATAACTTAAAAATAATATCTCCTGAGTAATAAGTTGTAACAACACTCGTCGTTATATCACAATAGTATTAAAAGGACGTAAGTTTTGTCAGTTCAATTATTATTTCGCCTTTCTGAAACTACATCAAAACCAATCTGACTGTCACAGACCAAACAAAAAGGTCCGACAATATATGTATAATATTATGCTACAGATACAAAATATCAGATATTGCAATAATCTGAACTTTATTGGAAGAGTTATATAATATAGGATTCTACTATAACGGCAACCTCCGTGGTCGAGTGGTGTGTACACTGGTTTTCATGGGTGGGTTACCCAGTTTCAATTCCCGGCCGAATTTATGTAGAAAAAATCATTAGTATTCTATGTTGTCTTGGGTCTGGGTGTTTGTGGTACCGTCGTTACTTCTGATTTTCCATAACACAAGTGCTTTAGCTACTTACATTCATTGGAATCAGAGTAATGTATGTGTTGTTGTCTCATATTTTTTTCTTTTTTTTTATGTTATAGGTTTTCATACAATGACGCTGTTAGAAATATTAACAATTCATTTAATCGTCAATGCGCCACTAACCTTGGGAACTAAGATATTAAGACCCTTGTGCCTGTAGTTACACTGGCTCACTCACCCTTGAAACCGGAACACAACAATACTGAGTACTGTTGTTTGGCGGTAGAATAACTGATGAGTGGGTGGTACCTACCCAGACGGGCTTGCTCAAAGCCCTACCACCAAAATTTATTTTATTGAGGATTAAAATTCGATACGACAGGAATAAATGAACGGTTATGTTATTGTTTCAATATAGTTACAATATTTATTCTACTTCGAATAAATATCATAGAAATTATAAATGTCTTAAATAAATAGCTGCTGTTTATGTTTTACTATCCGCAACGGAACCGGTTGAAATATCATAAGATATTATTATGTTATACTAGTGACAGGCCCCGGCTTCGCACGGGTATGTATATCGTTATATTATGAACAAATTACATAAAATCACTATAAATTGTTAGCCTATGTGCTATTTCAATGTATAACCTATATTACTGTGAAATTTCCTCCAAAACCGTTAAGTATCTTTATCTTGAAAGAGTAACAAACATACATACACCCATTCTTACAAATTATTATATATTATTCTATCGCTAAACAACAGTACTCAGTATTGTTGTGTTCCGGTTTGAAGGGTGAGTGAGCCAGTGTAACTACAGGCATAAGGGACATAGCATCTTTGTTCCCAAGGTTGGTGGCGCATTGACAATGTAAGGAATAGTTAATATTTCTTACAGCGTCATTGTCTATGGGTGATGGTGGCCAATTACCATCAGGTGGCCCGTACGCCAACCTATTCCACAAAGAAAAAAAAAAGAAAAAAAAGTAGCATTTAGAATATTAGTAGTATAAATAAATAAAAACACGTAGGGCTTTTGATACGATGTTCTAGAACTAAGTGAAGGTAGTCCGGTGAAGTCGCTTGGCACGAGAGAGAAGATATTTATTTCGAACCGAAATAAGTCTGTGAGTAGAACACGCATCTGAAATGAATAGCCCGAGTTTAAATCAAAGCAAATGGCATTTTCACCCTCATTTCATCTCGGCCTCGTAAAAAATATCGCGATGGAATCTACATGCCGTATGGAAACTCTACTACTATACATATATATTATTTATGTAATATGTAGGTTGACGAGCAAATTGGGTCATGTGAAGTGGTCACCACTTTCTATAGACGTTCTAAAAAATATTAACCTCTCTTTACATCACTAATATGCCAATCATGGGAACTAAGATGTTATATGCCACTGACTCACTTGCTATTTGATGACAGAATAGCTGATGCGTGGGTGGTACCTACCAAGACGCCTTAACAATGCCTTACCACTGAGTAAATCATACTTACCTTCTTAGACTTTAGAAAAAGTTCATTTATTTTTCCATATTCTCTTAAGTCTGGGTGTTTGTGGTACCGTCGTTACTTTTGATTTTCCATAACATTAGCTACTTACATTCAGATCAGAGTAATATGTGTGATGATGTACAATATTTATTTATTAAGAATAAAACAGTAAAATAACAACTGAGTTGCGTGCACGGAGCTCTACTATTAAATTTCGCTATGAATAAAATAATTTAACGCAAAAGCTATACGCAATTTGTGGCGGGCTGTCTCTAATATTTAATGCGTCATAATTTATGAAAAATATTTGCATATGTATTACATAATATTAAATTATGCCACTATATAAATACCAATCGATACATATATTAATTATCCGATTATTATATATTAATTATATACTTCTAATCTCCGATTCTCATTTTTTTTTCTTCCTCACTCTCAGATCAAAATCAACCGCCTTTTGTTTTTCTCGTGCCAGGCAGTACCAGTCGCCGCACCACGCCACGAGAGTAAGTGACGGGAGTCCCACAATACGGTGTCGATAACCGAATCAATAATCATACTAATAAATGTTATTTCAATTAAAATTATATGAGTATATTTAAAAAATCATGTAGGATAGCGTATCCGCAAAAACGTATACATATATAAATACTCGTGTACATACGTATAAGTAGAGTCGAGATGGCCCAGTGGTTAGAACGCTTGCATTAACTAACTTAACTGAAGATTACGGGTTAAAAATCCAGGCAAGCACCGCTGATTCATGTGTTTAATTTGTCTTTATAATTCATCTCGTATCGGTGAAGGAAAACATCGTGAGGAAACCTGCATGTGACAAAATTCATAGAAATTCTGCCACATGTGTATTCCACCAATCCGCATTGGAACAGCGCAGTGGAATATGTTCCAAACCTTGTTCTCAAAGGGAGAGGAGGTCTTTAGCCCAGCTGTGGGAATTAACAGGCTGTTGTTGTTGTTGTTGTATACGTATAAGTGATTAACGTCGACAGTCTTGTAGGTCTATTTGCCTGCAGATCTTGAGGTGATCGTTCCAGGATTCGATCCAGGTTTTCTGTAAAAATATTTTGAACTAGTAGTCGCCCGCGGCTTCTTCTTTTTTAAGGTGTTGGTTATCATGTGTCAGGGAAAAAAGTAGCCTAAGTAGCTTTCCTTGGAGTTCAAATTTGCTTATTAAAATTTTTCATTAAATAGGCTATTTGACTGGTTTTTAAAATCCATTTTATATTATTTAGTAGAAGTTAAGGAACCCAGTAAAATTTGTGTTTTTTATTTTTAGTACATATTTGCCGAAATATATCATATTAAAAATTCCATATTTAAATAAAAAAACGCAAAAACGCTACTTGGACAATATGGCACTGCAATGGGGTCCGTGACGTCACTTTCTTGTATTTTAATCTGTGGTTTATATAGTAGAAAAGCAAAGCTTACAAGAAAATGATATTATTAGCCCTTCAGCATAAGCCCTGCCAATCAGGAGCGTTTTGTGTCACGTGACAAACGTTTGAAAATTTGGATTTTTATTTATGGATTTTTGAATAAATTTAGTGTTATTTTCAACTTTCGTTAGTAAATAAGCACTTTTAAACTCATAATATACACTGATTACAATAATTCACAATTTATTTTTCGTATTGTCAAATAGCCTATTGTGTTTAGCGGTTTTGTCGTGAAATAGCAAATGACAGACAGACATAGTTACTTTCATATTTATAATATTTATATACATAATATAGACTACAACCTCATTTTCATTGCAAGATGATATTTAGTTACTTAGAATGTTTCAAATGTTTAATTACTTTCTCAACGGTAACGGGTAGTAATGAACATGCTTTAGATTTTACCTTTAAAAAGTAAAGTAAAGTAACAGCCTATAAATTTTCCACTGCTGGGCTAATTGCCTCCTCTGCCATTAAGGAGAAGGCTGGGAACATACTCCACCACGCTGTTCCAATGCGGGTTGGTGTAATGCACATGTGGCAGAATTTCAATGAAATTAGACACATGCAGGTTTCCTCAAAATGTTTTCCCTCACCACCGAGCACGAGATGAATTATAAACACAAATTAAGCACATATATATAGTGGTGCTTGCCTGAGTTTGAACCCGAAATCATCGGTCAAGATGCAAGTGTTCTAACCACTGGGCCGTCTCGGCTCACCCACTTTTACTATAAATTAAAAATAATATCTCCTGAGTAATAAGTTGTAACAACACTCGTCCTTATATCATATTAGTATTAAAAAGACGTAAGTTTTGTTAGTTTAATTATTATTTCGCCTTTTTGAAACTACATAAAAACCAATCTGATTGTCACAGACCAAACAAAATTTTTGACAATATATAATATTATGCTACAGATACAAAATATCAGATATTGCAATAATCTGAACTTTATTGGAAGAGTTATATAATATAGGATTGTACTATAACGACGACCTCCGTGGTCGAGTGGTGCGTACACTGGTTTTCATGGGTGGGTTACCCAGTTTCAATTCCCGGCCGAATTTATGTAGAAAAAATCATTAGTATTCTATGTTATCTTGGCTCTGGGTGTTTGTGGTACCGTCGTTACATATGATTTTCCATAACACAAGTGCTTTGGCTACTTACATACATTGGGATCAGAGTAATGTATGTGATTTTGTCTCATATTTTTTTTTTGGTATAGGTTGGCGGGCGAGCATATGGGCCACCTCATGGTAAATGGTCACCATTACCCATAGACAATGACGCTGTAAGAAATACATATTAACTATTCTTATTTTATTACATTAACTACTCTTATTTACACTGGCTCACTCACCCTTCAAACCGGAACACAACAATACTGAGTACTGTTGTTTGGCGGTAGAATAACTGATGAGTGGGTGATACCTACCCAGACGGGCTTGCTCAAAGCCCTACCACCAAGTAAATTTATTTTATTGAGGATTAAAATTCGATACGACAGGAATAAATGAACGGTTATGTTATTGTTTCAATGTAGTTACAGTATTTATTCTACTTCAAATAAAAATCATAGAAATTATAAATGTCTTAAATAAATAGCTGCTGTTTATGTTATACTATTCGCAACGGAACCGGTTGAAATATCATAAGATATTATTATGTTATACTAGTGACAGGCCCCGGCTTCGCACGGGTATGTATATCGTTATATTATGAACAAATTACATACAATCACTATAAATTGTTAGCCTATGTGCTATTTCAATATATAACCGATATTACTGTGAAATTTCCTCCAAAACCGTTAAGTATCTTTATCTTGAAAGAGTAACAAACTTACATACACCCATTCTTACAAATTATTATATATTATTCTATCGCTAAACAACAGTACGCAGTATTGTTGTGTTCCGGTTTGAAGGGTGAGTGAGCCAGTGTAACTACAGGCATAAGGGACATAGCATCTTAGTTCCCAGGGTTGGTGGCGCATTGACGATGTAAGGAATATTTAATATTTCTTACAGCGTCATTGTCTATGGGTGATGGTGGCCAATTACCATCAGGTGGCCCGTACGCCAACCTATTCCACAAAGAAAAAAAAAAGAAAAAAAAGTAGCATTTAGAATATTAGTAGTATAAATAAATAAAAACACGTAGGGCTTTTGATACGATGTTCTAGAACTAAGTGAAGGTAGTCCGGTGAAGTCGCTTGGCACGAGAGAGAAGATATTTATTTCGAACCGAAATAAGTCTGTGAGTAGAACACGCATCTGAAATGAATAGCCCGAGTTTAAATCAAAGCAAATGGCATTTTCACCCTCATTTCATCTCGGCCTCGTAAAAAATATCGCGATGGAATCTACATGCCGTATGGAAACTCTACTACTATACATATACATATATTATTTATGTAATATGTAGGTTGACGAGCAAATTGGGTCATGTGAAGTGGTCACCACTTTCTATAGACGTTCTAAAAAATATTAATCTCTCTTTACATCACTAATATGTCAATCTTGGGAACTAAGATGTTATGTGTCACTGACTCACTTGCTATTTGATAGCAGAATAGCTGATGCGTGGGTGGTACCTACCAAGACGCCTTAACAATGCCTTACCACTAAGTAAATCATACTTACCTTCTTAGACTTTAGAAAAAGTTCATTTATTTTTCCATATTCTCTTAAGTCTGGCTGTTTGTGGTACCGTCGTTTTGATTTTCCATAACATTAGCTACTTACATTCAGATCAGAGTAATATGTGTGATGATGTACAATATTTATTTATTAAGAATAAAACAGTAAAATAACAACTGAGTTGCGTGTACGGAGCTCTACTATTAAATTTCGCTATGAATAAAATAATTTAACTCAAAAGCTATACGCAATTTGTGGCGGGCTGTCTCTAATATTTAATGCGTCATAATTTATGAAAAATATTTGCATATGTATTACATAATATTAAATTATGCAACTATATAAATACCAATCGATACATATATTAATAATCCGCTTATTATATATCAGTTATATACTTTGACCGCTCTCAGAACCTCGTATTTTTCTTCCTCACTTCCTTTTTAAAAATCAACCGCCTTTTGTTTTTCTCGTGCCAGGCAGTACCAGTCGCCGCACCACGCCACGAGAGGAAGTGACGGGAGTCCCACAATACGGTGTCGATAACCGAATCAATAATCATACTAATAAATGTCATTTCAATTAAAATTATATAAGTATATTTAAAAAATCATGTAGGATAGCGTATCCGCGTTGTATCCAGTATAACGCATTGCGTCAAATGCACCTTTCTGTTATTAGCAAATGGATTCAAATGTTGATGACACGATCATCTAAATTTCACCTAGATAACGTTTATTATAGGGTAAAGTTCCGCTCGTTACGGCCCTCTATTCACTTGTTTGAAGCGAGCTTGATTACATATTTCACATGGTAATGTTACAGATAAAATACAAAAGTACATATTTTTAAATTAAATATTTTCTCCGTTTTTTTTTTAAACTGATAATTTTTTGTGAAATAGTTTTTTTTTAATACGTACCGGTTACGTAGATGTGTAATACAGATGCACAACACACTGGCATTCTTGTTTTATCGAATTATTTTACTTTAGAAATAAAAAAGAAGTTACCTCTTCAAATATAGATAATTTAATCCATTATATATATAAGACAACAAACAAACACCAATTTATAAACTTGAAATCTATCAGGTAGGTTCCTAATAGGATATAGATATCCTTTAAGAACGGATTTCAAGAAACTAAGGGGTAAAACTGGGGTTAGAAGTTTGTGTTTTATATATTATACTTCACGTCGGTAAAACCGCAGGTTTAGCTAGTATTGTAATAATACTGATCCAGTGGTCAAAGGTAGGTTAACGCTAACAATACATAATGCGTAATTTATAATTCATTTCATGGTCGGTATAGGAAACGTTGTGAGGAAGCCTGCATATAACCTTTGAAAGATTACCTCACATATATCCACCTCTAAAGTGGTACAGTAAGGTAGAATAGCCTTCTTAATAGACATTTTATTTTATATCGCGGGGACATAAATAACATTCCACTTACTTTATCAATCATTTATTCAAAGCAATACAAACTTGAGAGGTGAGATGGCCCAGTGTTCATTTTAATCGATTATTTCAGGTTCAAACCCAGGCAAGCACCACTACTTATAGATGTGTGCTTAATTTGTATTTATAATTTACTCGTGCTCGGTGGTGAAGGAAAACGTCGTGAGGAAACTTGCATGTGTCCAATTTCATCTAAATTCTGCCACATGTCCACCAACCCGCATTGGAACAGCGTGGTGGATTATGTTCCAAACCCTCTTCTTAATGAAAGAGGAGCCTTAGCCCAGCAGTGGGAAATTTACGGGTTGTTACTTTACTTTAAATACAAACTTAGGCGTACTTAAATTATAAGTATTTTATAAATTAAAAGATAATTCGTTATCTGCCTTAAGGGATCTTAATTAATTTCATAAAAAACGTTGACCCATAACTTCATCTTTCAAAATAATCAATAAAATATTCAAAACAAGTTGAAGCGTAAAGCTAAAAGCTATTTTAAATATTTAAGACTAGCTGTGCCCGGGACCTTGTACGCGTTTGAATTTAACAAAAAAAAATATTGTAGCCTAACTTTCCTCTTTATTATATCAGTTATCTATCATAGAAAGTCCCGTCAAAATCGGTCCTGCCTTTACAGAGATTAGCAGGAACAAACAGACAGATAAAATGTTGTCTTAAATTTTCACGATTACACATTGAAATAAAACTAGCTATAACGGATTTGAATCGCGAAAAAAAATTGTAAAAAATGTTATTTCGGTATATGTACCGTGTATACATATGCATTGAGTAAGAAAGGGCTATTTTAACATTACAAACAGACACTCCAATTTTATTATATGTATAGAAGATATCGGTAAATCGGATCGTGTGCTGAAGGAATTTTCATCATAATAATTGATATTTATCACTTAGATAACGTCACTTATTAACTCCATTAGCCTTAATAAGTAGATGAGAAGTTTGCGTTTACGTTATTATATATTATGGATTTAAATAAGTTTTTATTATCCACTTACCGAGATAAGACTAATAATCGCTGGCTTTTGGCCAAACTTTATAAAATTATTATTTCGTTTACCCATATTTTGGGGATTAAATTAGAAAAACCTTGCAGGAAAATTATTTGTATCGTTCGGTTGTATTAAAAGCGGTGCGAACGAGGCCGATCAAACTCAAAATGCTTGTGTACTACTAGGATTTAATAAAACCTTACCATTGCTCGGATACTTACCAAATATATATTTACAGTAAACAGTAAATAACTTTTTAAAGTAAAAAAAATAAAGGGTTATTAAAAGCTGAGATGGCCCAGTGGTTTGAACGCGTGGTCTTAATCGATGATTTCGAGTTTAATCCCAGGCAGGCACCACTATATATATGTGCCTAATCTGTGTTTATAATTCATCTCGTGCTAGGCGGTGAAGGAAAACATCATGAGGAAACCTGCATGTGTCTAATTTCATACAAATTCTGCCACATGTGCATTCTACCATTCGCATTGGAACAGCGTGGTGGATTTTTTTTCAAACCCTCTCCTTTACGGAAGAGGAGGCCTTAGCCCAGCAGTGGGAAATTTACGGCCTGTTACTTACTTTTACTTTAGTAGTCGGCTGCGGCCTCGCTGGCGTTTTGGAGTGTTAGCTGCCATGCGTCAGGCAAAAAATAGCCTATGTCCTATCTTAGAGTTCAAATTTGTTTCATACCAAGGTACATCAAATTCAGTTCAGCAGTTTGGTCGTGAAAGAGCGACAGACAGACAGATAGAGTTACATTCACACTTATAATATTAAAAATATAGATTTAACTGCTCGTTTCGACTTCACTAGACTACATTAGAAATTCTGTCATACATGATTTGTGCGAAACTGTTTGTGTAAACCATTTAAATATCGCACACGACGAAAGTCCTAAAAAAGATTATTTTTTTTTATAACATTTTTCATCAATACTCTGCTTACTTACTCTGCATTGGTCGTAACATATCATACTACTTTTCCCAATTAATGTACTACATAACACTGAAAGTTTTTTCAAATCCAACCAGTAGATCAGCAGATCAGTGCCTGAAATTATCCCGTCCAAACAAAAACAAACAAATGCTTCGATTTTTCAATATTAGTATTTAATTTCGTTGAAGTACAAAACTAATTTATATATTATTTATTTTATTTAGTTCACCGTAGCCATTTTGTAACGAGATATTGTAAACAGTGCAAACTTTGTTAACGTAAGATTCAAGAGTGTTTTAATCCAATGTTTAACCGGGAGCAAGTTTAAGAAACCAAATTGAGTTCTGGTAAAAGCCGGGATCACAATTAATCTTCGCTCTTAATCTTAAAAGTATGGTTTCGTATTTATATTAAATGCTTTAAATAAAATTATTTTGTATTTATTATACTCGGGTGGAAGTATTCTTTGATGAAAATATATACTGGGACAAAATAACATTAAGTGCTTAAATGTATACAAATATGAATTAAAAATAGTTACTGTATAAATGGCAAATGTATGAAAGGGCTATGCTCGGCGTTTCTCTGAGGGATCGCATCAGAAATGAGGTGATCCGTCAAAGAACCAAAGTCATCGACATAGCCCACCGGATTAGTAAGCTGAAGTGGCAGTGGGCTGGTCATATTTGTCGCAGAACCGACAACCATTAGGGTAAACGCGTTCTAAAGTGGAGACCGTGTCTCGGCAAACGTAGTGTAGGACGTCCTCAGGCACGGTGGAGTGACGATTTACGCAAGGCGTCTGGCAGGAGCTGGGTGCGAGTAGCCGGAGAAAGACCACAGTGGCGTGCACTTGGAGAGGCCTATGTCCAACAGTATGATGATGATGATGATGATGATAATGATGATGATGATGACTGTATAAATCTCGACCGCGTGGAATGATGGTGGAATGCTAGCAGCATTTTCCCGTTGAATCGCAATTCCAATCCTCTGGGCTAAAATCGAACTAGCCTTCCTGGCACCAGTGGAGACAGTAGGCAAGGTATTATCCAATAATAGTATGTTACAGCTGATGTTAATATTATAGTTATATACGTAGCTTATTACATGATGTTATGTATTTTTGCAATCGACACCACTTGTGTATTTTTCCTTAGAGAATGTTTTAAACTAAAATTATATGTAATCTGCAGCCAGCTGAAACAGCAGCACATCAATAATATGGCAAATGGTATAATGGCAGTTCAATGTATTTTTAAGATGTAATTATGCGGACGAGAATATGATCCGGCTTCTGGTATTGTCCATTCATAGACATTTTTAACAATTACTTTATATGTTTTAGCTATTCTTTACATCATCCAATGTGAATGTCGCTACCCTGTCTCACTCACCCTTCATACAGGAATGTGGAACCAGCTTTTGCCGTCGATTTTTCCTAAACGATACGACTAGGAAACCTTCAAGAGAAGTGCATACACCTTCCTTAAAGGCCGTTACGTTGCACATCGACATCGGAATGGGCGGTGGTAGTCACTTTCCATCAGGTGAGCCTCCTACTCGTTTGCCACCTATTAATACATATAAAAATATATATATATTACTGCTTATCGGTAGAATATATGATGAGTCTGGATAGGTACCCATCTGAAAGACCTTGCAGAAAGTCCTTAAAAAAACATTAAAAAAATAGGCAAGCTTCACCAATAGACGCTCAACTAGAAAATGTCACTAAGAAATATGATAGCAAATTTTTACCATTTTATTTAATGAAATTTGAAAATTAGATGAAAAGCAAAAACATAAGATTCATTTCTCTACTTGACATTCGTTTTCTTTAACAATTTCGTCGGTATAATTCAAGAAACAATCACGAAAGCAATATATAGAATACAGTTTCGCCGTAGCTCTTGAATGGGCACTCGTAACAAAGGAATCACAAGACGCGTGTCACAATCGTTGAGGATTGATCGCTGTGATGTTTATTTCGCTCGTGGAGATCAGATTCTGTCAATAATATAACTACTCATATAGCGTATCGGGAGGGAAAATTCTAACACTTTATTTTATCCCTTTTGAAGATTTTTTTTTGTCATGGGTCTTAATTTATACAGCCTAACATAAAAACTTATTTTTGTCACGAAGTTACAAATACAGTACATTTAATACAAATACGTATTACCTACTATTGTATATAGATATTACGAGACCGTAACTGAATATTATGTATTTTGAAATCAAATTAATTATGATACGCTATTTAAAAAAAGAAATCGGCATTTTTCTGTCCCACATCTTCTCGAATCAAAGTATTTTCTTTTCCTATCTAAATAATCAATACATAATTGAAAGTTGAGTGAAGGAATTTGATTTATAGTTGGCAAAACTATAACAATGACAGCAATCTACATTGATCATGTCTTAGAAACTGAATGGTTTAATTTTTACGGCAATGCACTTGCTAGCTACCGGAGTTGTAGATGTCCACGACTGGTAGTCAGCTAGTCACTTTTCATTAGGTTTTATTCTACACGTTCCTCATTTATTATTTTAAAACGGTGGTTTATTGGTCGCTAATTTAAACTTGTCCTTATCTTTCGTATTAAATATATGTATATAATATAATAATCATATTCACAGTTATATACATCGTTCGTTTTATAGTATGAAAAAAATGATTCTACATTTTTTTATATACGAGTCTATGTTATGCCGGAGAAAAGGGTTCATTCGAAAAAGGGTAATTTATCTTAATACAACCTTGGATTCCCCATGAGAAAAAATCAAGCGAGATTCATTAAAAAAAAAAACTTAAATAATGCGATGTTATAAATGAATAATTTAAAAATAAATAAAACCTAGTTATTTAAATCCTTATTATAATCGATCATATATTTAAAAATTTAAATATTACATTCGATTTACATTATTTATATAAACTCAGCGCCATCTATCGAAACACCAGTGTAACTAAAATTAAAACCTTAACATGACACGAGGAAAGCTTCCCAATGAAAACGTTTTCCAAGTCTATAACAGAGGTCAGCAGCCAGAGTCTCGATAAGAACCACAGCCCCAACTAACAATTTCATAGATGACGCTTTAGGAATAATTTGGAATAGTTGTATAATATAGGCTCATTCAAACAATATGTTATATGACATAAATTATATTTTAATGGAAGTAAAACATTAACAATTCCTATAATACAATTTCATAATAATAGATTTACATAAAAAAAGAATATATTTTAAATATACAAATATAAAACCTTTTTAGGCCATACTATTTTTAAATGGCAGGTTGCCAACGATTATACTTAAGAGAATCTATAACATGAAGCCGTAGACTTGAAGAACAAAGCTGTACAAAAATCAATGAGATTTGGCAACACCCAGTGTCACAAGTCAACATAAAGCGACTTCAGCGCTATTTTATATTATGCAAAGCTGTAATATTATGCATTATAATACGCTTTCATGTATATCATTATACAGCCAACATTAAAAACTCATTCGTCATATATTGATAATTGTGTGCTGAATCTAACTCCTTTTTATGTTAATTAATAATCCCTTTATTAATTGAAAACAATAATAATATTATTATTAGATATTTTATGTAGAATTATATAATAAAAAAATAGATCTTTGATAGATAAATATTGTTGTTTAATTTTTTTTTTTTTTTTTGATAAATTAGTATATTATATAAAATTTAGACGTTATATTTAATAAGGTTGTCTTATAATTATATTTCTCTGATGTAAAATATTTTAATTTTAATTTTTATATTATTAATGTCTGCGTGTATCGTATTCTTTGAACAGTTCCTTATGATTCCGTTTCCATTCTGAAGCGCCACTGTTTAGTTCAAGGCGTATCCCGCGCTTAAACGGCTGTATACGATAGAGCCTCGATCACTGTTAAGGTGAATTTTGCATGATGGGATATTTAAAAAACAATACATACTTACTTTAGCTGATTTATAAAAAAAAGGTAAGATTTTTCTATTATATACACACATATTTCAATAAGAATAATTTCGTAATTTATATTTTATAAAAGAAAATATATTTTTGTGTAGACTGAATATAATTATTTCTTTGAGTATCACAATAATAAAAAAAAACACGTGAGAGATACAATAAATGCAGATTGAACGTAAACGTCTTTATATAACATCATGTTTAATTTAAGCATTTAATATAAAAACTATACTATCTAAGTAAGTACTATTAGTAAAAGCGGAATATTTTCCACGGAAGCCATTATTTGAGTATTGATTAACTTAACATCTCAGATTAGACAAGTATTTCACAAAATTTACCTAATTAATACGAAATGTTTATTTATATACCGAATTTTCACTTTGAAATATTCAAACAAAAAATATCGGAACGCGTTATCAATTATATTTCCGTCAAATTAAAATGTTTATCAGTCCAACAACAAATCTACATTAAATATTGTTCGTATATGTTAAATCCTATAATACTGTTATATTTACATTATGATTGTATTCTAAATAATATTATGGAGTCGATAATTTCACATTCATATCCAACTTTCAATCAAAATTTTTGCGCATCAAAATTGCGCAGAGACCTCACTACAAAACACGTCCATTGTTGAAAAATAATCTTAATACTAACTAAAATGTAGAATCGAATACACTGGTATATCTGTACTTAGACAAAATTACATAAATAATGTATCTTGATATGTTTAACACGTTATTTTATAGATTTTTAACCATCTGACATTTTGTAAATGTTTAACAACGCATGGCATTAAAACTGTGAAGCTTAATTTTCTCGTATGTTACAATAGAAAATAACAAACAGATTTCTTAGATTATTAAATGAAACACTCGTATCAATGAGAAAGTTTTAAGAAATAATTTGATATTAATAGGTGTTTATTTAATAAAGAAATATTGAATATTGCTATATTCAATACAATTGCTCTCTAGGTCATAGAGATAGTAGTACAGGTAGGCTGTATATTATGTCCTAATCGTGTATATATTATTATCGTATATCTCATAATTAATAAACAATTTTAGTATAACTTAAAACCACAAAAGATAAAATTATATACCACTGATTTGTAAATGAGCCGAGATGGTCCAGTGGTTATAACGCGTGCATCTTACCCGATGAATGCGGGTTCAAACTCAGGCAAACATAACTGAATTTTCATGTTCTTAATTTGTGTATATAATCTATCTCGTGTTGGAATACAGTCCAAACCTTCTCCTCATAGAGAAAGGAGGCCTTAGTCAAGCAGTAGGAAATTTACAGACTTCATAATTCAATATATAATATAACTTACTGAAGTTATTTAAATTTTGATTATATCTAGATTATCTTTCTATATTATCTATAAAGAGTATTAAGTCACTTTTTGAAACTGTCTGTAATACACTGAACAGATATTAATATCTCGGTTTTAAAAACTGTCCTTGTACGCTTTTATGGATAACTCTTAACTTTAAGAGATACAATCAACGCTTTACATAATTACAGCCTTTAAAAACACACACGGAAAAGTTCGAAATTGCATGTGCATTTCTTCTATTAATCTTCTTCAATCTTCTGTCAAAATCTACTAAAAAATGTAAGTTATTTGGGAAATCTTTTTCTCAAATTGTTATAAATATGTATTCGTATATTGTAAAACCTATAGCTAGCTAGCTTAAAGCCTACTTGCATAAAGAATATTCTGGTTTTGATTTTGACACCAATGTATAAATATATACTTAACAAATTGTTGATTATTAATGCACTCATGCCAAGGAGTGGATTAACAGTAACATGTACTTAATATATTTACGAAAATACAATTGTAACACAAATACTTTCTAATTATATTTGCGTGGTGTTATCGAAATATACGAATAAAATTATATTTATATATAACTAAACAAACGCGCAACCAAGAGATCAAGCAAATCATTTTCATGTATATAAATGAGAAAAAGAAACGGGCCATAACTTGGTCCCGAAGAGACCCGTGAATTAATGAAAGCCCAATATATTTTTTTCCATTTACGATCCTCTCAACTTGATTGTTCACACGAAATCGGTATGTTTAGTGCGGCTACTCGCCGTAAAAACGTAAGAACTAGCGCGCACTGGTGATTTTTGTCACGGTGACTTTAAAGTGTTTGTCACTGTCACACGTTTCCAAAGTGGAGTGCGCTCATTAATAGAGACAGTGACAAAACATTTTCGATATCGAAGTGTCATTTGTCACTATGGATTTCGAAGAGACGGTGGTTCTCTGTGAACTCGTGAGACTGGGCAAAAAAATACTTTAATTTTCACGTGAATATCTGAATACTCTTTCAATTTTTTATCATAAAGAACTGGTCTCTTTTCCACTTCTTCTATTAGAACATCATTATCAGTATCGTCTTCACGAATGTTTACGTTTTGAATAGATGGTGACGCCATTTGTGCGCGCCAAAGTCGGCAGTCAAAATGCAGATAGCGCAAGACTGGCGACGAGAGTGACAAATTTGTCGCTACCGAACTCAAATGTCACCCAATTGTCAAGTCGTAACGTGCGCGCAACTCCATACATATACTGGACTCGACAAAACTGACGAAACAGTCACCGTTACAAAAATCACCCGTGCGCGCTAGTTCTTACAGTGCTTAATGTTGCACGCAATCAAATGAAATAAATCAGTTATGAAATAGTATGTTAAAAATATTCAGGTATAGAAAACACGCCACTAAGAACATAATTATTAAATACGAGATTGTCATGTGATAGGTAAAAAAGTAGGAATGACTTTCCTGGAGTTCAAGTTCGCTGCACACCAAATTTCATCAAATTCGTTGCGTTGGTTTGGTAGTTGGACGGACAGAGAGACAGAGTTACTTTCACATTTATAATATTCTTTTTTTTTTGGTTGGTTGCCGAGCATATGGGCCATCAGATGATAAGTGGTCATCATCACCCATAGACAATGAAGCTGTAAGAAATATTAACTATTAATTACATCGTCAATGTGCCACCAACCTTGGGAACTGAGATGTTATGTCCCTTGTGCCTGTAGTTACACTTGCTCACTCACCCTTGAAACCGGAACACAACAATACTGCGTACTGTTGTTTAGCGGTAGAATATCTGATGAGTGGGTGGTCCCTACCCAGATGGTCTTGCACAAAGCCCTACCACCAAGTATATTAGTATAGCTTTTTATTGTTACAAGCTAAAATCATTTACAATCGTATTTACCTTTAAACAGACCGCCAGCAGAGACGTTATCTTAATGTCTAAATTTAAAATAATAATAAATTTATATATCTTAATAAATTACACATATTACACTATATAAAACTGTTTTCATGTAATATAATAAAGAAAACTAAAAAAACTGAAGTGACAGCTAATAAATGTCCCACAGCTGAGCAAAAACCTACCCTGTTTTAGTAGGTTTTGTAGTTTACTCCATTACGCTGCTCCAATGCGGGTTACACGTGGCAGATTCTCATGCACCACGTGCAGGTTTCCTCACTATGTTTTCCTTCATCATCGAAAACGAGGCGAATTATAAATACAAATTAATCACACGGATATAACAGAACTTGCCGAGCTTAAACTAAGTCAATCATTTCAGGAGGAACTAAGACATTTTGTCCCTTTTGCTTGTAGTTAAACTGGCTTATTCAACCTTTTAACCTAAATATATTTATAATACTAAGTATGACTATATCTATTATTGACGGTAGAATAAACGATAAATTAGTAGCCCATACCAGAGGGGCTTGTAAAAACCCCACCAATTAAAAATTTATATCAGAATAGTTTATAAGCACTGGCATACTACTCTTATGACTTTAACTAATTTATCTTAATACCTTGATTATACTTAGATTAGTAAGGACCGTGTTAATAAAAGGACAAATGTATCTAAAAGGTTTGTCTAAAAATATATTTTTCAAATATGGATTAAATATGAAAGGTTTTATATCATTATATTAATATTTTTAATAGCTCGATTGCGGTTTTGTATTATAACACTAAGCAAACAAAAAATTCTTAATAGTAGCTGGGATTATGGAAATTATAAATGGAAATTGAAAAGTCATTGCTTCTGTTCATATTTTCGTAATGTTATCTTCATATTTTTCCGGTCAATTGAATTATGAGAGTTTCTTAAATAATATACTTGGGCACTATTATATCCTAAGGAAGTGGCTCGTAGAAATGGTCTATGGGTAATATGTAATTATTTCTTTAAGGAAGTAATATTTGCAATACATTATAGTAAATAGTTCTTCAGAATACTGAGTAGCTATAAAACTGATTGTATGTGTAAACACATCTAAATTGAGATACAAAATATTTGTGTTCTTAAATTATTTTTGAATGTACAAAACAATTAAAAAACCACAACAATTATAAATTATCTTTTATAAGAGATTTCTGCCAGGTATCCTTGGGAATTTTGAGATTATTTACTAAAGATTGTTTATTAATTAATATAAGAACAATAATACAATATGTAAGAGTAACTAGTCAAAACAGACATTTTTTACATTTTACATTAACCGCCTGAAAATTTCACACTGCTGAGCCAATCCTACTCTACGTTTGAGATTTGGAGCATATTTCACCAAGCTATTCTAATGCGTGTTGGTAGATACACATGTGACAAAATTTCATTGAAATTAGACACATGCAGACTCACGAAAACACTTGCACTAATAAATATAAATAATTACAGTATGTTTAAAGATATTATAATGAAAACAATAGTAACAACAAATCTAAAATAAATTAACCTCCAAACTTAACGTAAATGTTTACATATGCAGGCAAAACAAATAATACAACAGATAGTCAACAAATGATTGCTCGTACGTATAATCAAGATAGCCATGTATTTCACGTAGTAGACAAATGAACAGAACAATTTAGAACTTGAATTTGCTGTTAGAACATCACCAATATGGAGTGCCGGCGTAAAGCGTGGGCGGTTTGGGCCACCACCCACGGCCTTGCGGTGCAAAGGGCCTCGCGTCCGAAATTTTAAAAAGTACAATATAACATTGGGATCAGAGTACTGTAAAAATATTATAAAACAAAAGCCTCGCAAACTGTATCTTGCCCACATTAAGATTCGATCTTGTGGCGCCACTGCCAATATGCTAGTAACTTTGGAAACTAAGCCGTTATGTTCTATGATTACCGAGACAGAAATGTATGTTTTTTTATACAAAATCAGTAGGCCTTAGTTTTTGATGCAAAGTCGCCAACAGTGCCTTTTGACATTGAAGCTGTACGAAGTATCGCCACAACAACCTTGGGAACAAAAAAGTTGTATCCCATTGTGTCTATATATATACTGATGGTGATTGTACATATGATAAGTGAGTGATTAGGTGGATGTTGGGATGCAGGCGGACTTGTACAAAACCGAACCACCGAGTTACATAATAATTTAACATAATTAGTCCTGATCTTAAATATATCGTAGTTTGCCTTATGGATTTTTGACAATTACATTTTTAATGATGGCAAAATTGGTATACAAATTTTGGCCAAAAAATTAATGTAGATTAATCAAGAACTGATTATGCTCCTAATATATAACTATTAACAAATCTCATGTAATATTTTTACAAATATAAAAAGCTTGGTTTCTCTCTATTTCTATTTTGGTACCAAGTAACTATGTTTTATACTGTGGAACCTTTATAAAAATCATTAAGTGACAATTACTAAAAACAGAAAAAATATTTTAAACATTAATATTCTTTAACTATAATTGTCCTACAATATAATTAATATTGTTAATTAAATCATAAGAATATAATAGCTTAGATATCACAGACATCCATGACAAACCAGTGCATCATCAGATAGAAAAAAGTTTATTATATTCCATTCGATTTTCTTTTTCCAGTGGAGTATTCGGAGTAGGCACAGGGTTAAAACTGCATGAAAAAATCAGCCGAATCAATAAACTGTTTCTTTTTGGAGTCTGCTATAAATGATTTGGCAGATTTTTACAGTCGTCTTGGCAATGTTTTCGCAGATGGTTTGCCTGCCTCCATAAATATGGTTCGTTTGTGCATCGTTTTGGCCCTATTTTAAAAACCTATTTAATATAGGACAACGTTACAATTATGTAACATAATACATAATTTATTTTCATTTATTCAATCTAACTCCGAGTGACTAAGAAATGAACACGTATACTATGTATATATAATACGTAGTCATTGTGAAAAAAATATGTGAAATAAAAAACAATTAGCTATTTATGAATATCATCAGACTTTAGAACAGTGCAATTTATCAAATAAATTATTTTCGTAATCAGCTTGTATTTTAGGTTAGGTATAGGTCCATAGCTTTCAATCTTCAAGTAAAATGAAAATCTACTCTCGAGAGCTGAATGCGGAAATGAAAAACAAATGAAATCGCTAGCATTATCCATAAATCGATTAAAATGTAATGGAATCTCACGTGTCCACGGGACCTAATAAACATGACGGAGAATATTTAAATATAAACGTTTATCTACTGACAAAGATATGAAAAAAGCATTAATATAAATTAAATGCAAACAGACTCAGAATTCTCATAAAGTATTTTAGGCATTTAGAAGCTAAAATTGCTTTGTCACAAAAAGTGACAAAGCAATAATTTATACGAACGTTAAATGAAATTAAACATAATTAAGTCGAAAATATTATTTTAATATTTTTCTTTTATAAATATGTGACTCAGATCTCCTCTGCCTAAATGCCCCAAGCATTCCATCCAGACTATACCAGTTTCATAAACCAAGGACTACAGATTCATTTATTTGTTTTGGTCCCAAATAATTTTATCTGGGATGATATTGGGGATAAAAGTTTGTATTGAAGATCTCATTTTAAAGTAAGAAATAAATAAATCGAAGTTTTAGCATTCGTTGATGTAAAATATATTCGTTACAGCGTTTTAAAATACAATCCCTTAAGGAGTTTACTGATAAATATTTGTAAAGGAGTTGGTCGTTCTTAATGCTAGTAATATCGAAATTTGTATTTATGTTTAAATTAAAGATAAAAATTTAATTACATTAGTAACAGCCTGTAAATTTCCCACTGCTGGACTAAGGCCTCCTCTCTCACTAAGGAGAGAGTTTGGAACATATTTCACCACACTGTTCCAATGCGGGCTGGTGGAATACACGTGTAGCAGAATTTCGATTAGATATATGCAGGTTTCCTCACGATGTTTTTCTTCACTGCCGAGCACAAGATGAATAAACACAAATTAGGTACACATATGTATTGCTTGCCTGGGTTTGAGCCCGAAATCATCGGTTAAGATGCTCGCGTTCTTATCACTGGGCCATCTCAGCTCCTATTAATATGATTACTTTACCTACAAAAAATTTACACACACATGACTCAGAAGTCTATACAAATGAACGCATGCATGCACACATTAAACTAATAATATTACTTTCATTTTTAATTAAACTAATTTTACTTGAATTATCTTTTAGTATTTTTATACAAAGCTTACTCATACGTTCCGTTAACACTCAAAAGCGAACTAATTTATATTTGGTTGTATTTTTTTGTGACAGCTTCCGAAAAAAAATGACAGCTTGTGAATCCAAAGTCTAGAACTAAATGAGATATTCCATGGAATCTGATATCTGACTAGCTGTGCCCGCGACCTTGTACGCCTTTGAATATATCAAAAAAAATATTATAGCCTAAGTTACTCCCTATTATATCAATTATCTACCAGTGAAAGGCCCGTCAAAATCGCTCCAGCCGTTCCAGAGATTATCCGGAACAAACAGACAGACAGACCGACAAAAATTGTAAAAATGTTATCTTGGTCTACGTACCGTGTATAAATACATGTGCATTGAGTAAAAAAGGGCTATTTTAATGTTACAAACAGACACGCCAATTTTATTATATGTATAGATTAATTGCAGACATGTTTTTGTTAGCAGAGCAACACAGATTACATCCCGTGACCGATGTAACATTACATTATGTTACTTGGTGGTAAGGTTTTGTGCAAGCCCGTCTGGGTAGGTACCACCCACTCATCAGTTATTCTACCGCCTAATAACAGTACTCAGTATTGTTGTATTCCGTTTTGAATGGTGAATGAGCCAGTGTAACTACAGGTACAAGGGACATAGCATCTTAGTTCCCAAGGTTGGTGGCACATTGACGATGTAAGGAATAGTTAATATTTCTTATAGCTTCATTGTCTATGGGTGATGGTGACCACTTACCATCAGGTGGCTCATATGCTCGTCCGCCAATCTAAAACATAAAAAAATAACTTACTTATACGAGTATACTCTAGTATCGACGTTATCTTCGCTACTTATCAATTCCCGAGGAGATCGCTTTCTGTCAGCGACTGAGCTTTTGCGAAAATTGAGTCTTTCAGTCATATCTCCATGTTTTGAGTACGATGGGATCTTTTCTGGAGTGTCAACTGTGATTTTTCCCAAGAGACTTATTTGATCTTTATTCCCATGAAATAAGTCTCTGGGTAGTACAGATATAATGTCATTAGTCCTAATCAAACCCCAAATCATGAACTCCCTTTAATAACCTCTGTTTTGAAATTATCGTAGATGGTGAATTCCACTGCTTAACTCTTGGCTCATGGCCCAGTGGTTAGAACGCGTGCATCTTAACCGATGATTTCGTGTTCAAACCCAGACAAGCACCACTATATATGTGTGTGCTTAATTGGCCGTGGAGGAAAACATCGTTAGGAAACCTGCATGTGTCTAATTTCATTGATATTCTGCCACATGTGCATTCCACCAACTCGCATTGGAACAGAGTGATGGAATATATTCCAAACCCTCTCCTTAATGGAAGAGGAGGCCTTAGCCCGGCAGTGGGAAATTTACAGGTTGTTACTTGACTTTACTTTAACTGCTTAACTTCCTTCTTAGTAAGTCTTGGTAAAGGGTTTAAAAATCGTCATTTAAAAAATAATGCGTTAACTCAGTCGTTTTGTACCGGGAGCAGTATTTTCCAAACAATTGTTTAGCTTACAATAATGGTTTGACGACTTTGTGCTTTTCAATGGAACAAGAAGTATTTGAATATACAGAAAAAGAAAAATCACGCTATATATAAAGAAATATTAGACGTATCGTTAATTACATAAAACGTTCAAAAGAAGTGTATTATAATTACGAATTAAGAACTCCATTTAAAAGGGTGCGCTATCCATCGTCTTATCGCGTGGCATATGTCTCCACAAAAGCTTTATATACGACCGAATATATTAAAATAAACAAGTGATTATTTTAATAGCCAGTATAAATTTAAACATCAAATTTTATTGTAATATTTCGTTAGTTAATTTAAGATATTCTTCTATAAAAAAGTTAGGCAACAATCGATAGTGACTTATTCTGAATACCGATAACATTTTGTAGCATAATTAAATAATAAGAAAATATTTTTTTACAATTTTGTGTTTTAAATTTACATTTACAAAATACAGAGATATAATTATTTTAACAGAATAACGTTATTAAAAACCCAGACATATAATACTAAATATAATTTCTCACGTCACTTATGGGGTAATGAGTAAAATGTATTTTCGAATAAATATAAAGGAATTTAATGTTTTATTGTTTATTCCTTAACACTGATTACATTTTTACTCGAATTACTTGAATATATTTTAATGATTTAAATCGTCTTATAAAGAATTTTCCATATTGGCTGCTGTTCGTCATTAGTTTTGTTTTGTTTAGATTTATTTCTAAACCAACTTCTTTACTAGCTTTGAGTAGAGTGGATATCATGTATTGCATTTCATTATGATTGTCAATTAAAAGCACAATGTCATCAGCGAACCTTAGATGTGACAGATATTTTCCTTTAATATTGATTCCCAAATTTTTCCAATTTAATTTACCTATGACCGCCTCTAGCACTGCTATGAAAAGACGGGGTGAAAGGGGGTCACCCTGCCTAACCCCTCTTTCTATTTTTATTGGTGGTCCCGTGTTTTCAAGCTGAACTTTACTTTGGCTCTTTTCGTAAAGATGTCTAATTATATTTATATATCTTTGGTTTACATTTTGAGTAAGAAGAGTTTGCCAAATCGCCGAGTGTGATATCGTATCAAATGCTTTCTGGTAATCAATGAAGGCAATGTAGAGTGGTCTTTGGAATTCTTGATATTTTTCTATAACTTGTTCTAGAGTGTGTATATGATCTGTGGTGCTGTAGCCTTTCCTAAAACCAGCTTGTTCTATCGGTTGTTTTCTATCGAGTACTCGGCCAATCCTTCTCTCTATGATCGAAGAAAATAGCTTATATAGAGCAGGTAGCAGACTTATGGGTCTGTAATTTGAAATGTCTTTTGGGTCGCCTTTCTTATATAAAAGAATAATATTAGACTCGGACCATTGTTGGGGCGTACAAGTATTTTCGATAATCATGTTGAAGAGTTTTGTCAATGGTTTTACTAGAAATTGGTGGCCTATTTTTATGACTTCATTAGTTATTTTGTCCGGGCCTGGACTTTTTTCCATTTTCATCTTTTTGATTTGCTTAATTATTTCAGTTTCAACAATGGGCTCTAAAAGTTAATATTACTGTTAATTTATTAGTATATGTTTAATGAGAGCAATTTATTAAATTTTAAATATGTAATTTAAATTTACTTGGTGAGAAATAAAAGGCTTTTTTATTTTATTTATAAAGAATTTTAAAAGAATTTGCGCTTGCTTTTATTAAAAAGGAATATGAAAAAATTCCTTGCTCTGAAGATGTTGTATTGACTTTGTGGAGTTTGAGAAGTTGGTATTACACGTTGATTAGGTTTCGTGTTTATATAACATTTGTCGCTGTTTCTCTTCAATATATTTATCGTATACATAATACATAATATTGTTGTAAAATTATTCGTTACTCCCTAAATACACCTTTAAGGAGTCTCGGGCTCTAAGTTATAGCCCAGCCCATATTTCTATAAAATAAAACTATTTCAAAATCTTTATAAATATCTCAAAGGAATAATAGTACAACTAATATACTATAAAAAAAAATTTATGATGTCTATATACCGATTTCGGCGCGGAGCCCATTCTAAGCGGGGAACAGCAATCAACGCTACATATATAACAGTATTCGAATATGTGAGCAAACATAGCAGCACTCCCATAATACAATGGAACTTTTTTACGACACTACCGATTACAGTTCAGATGAAAACGAACGTCTTCACATGAAGTCATGAAAATCTTATTTGTTTACGTCACGTCACGTCACGGTAGTAAGCGTACGCTTACTACCGTGACCCAAAGTTTAAACCCAGGGTTTTTATTAACAAAATTTACCCATTATTCCAACGACTACCGTGGTCGAGTAGGTCGAGGTGTACACCGGATTTCATGGGTACGCCATTCTGAGGTCTCGGGTTCGATTCCCGGCCGAATCGATGTAGAAAATTATTAGTTTTCTTGGGTCTGAATATATGTGGTACCGTCATTACTTCTGATTTTCCATAACACAAGTGCTTTAGCTACTTACATTGGTATCAGAGTAATGTATGTGATGTTGTCCAATATTTATATTTATTTATTATTGAAAATATTTACCCAATAGCCCATCTTATGTATAATATCAGTGGTCACCTCTGGCTATAGACATTGGTGCTACAAAAATATAAGCCACTCCTAACTTTGCCAATGTGTTAACTTTGGGAACAAAGATGTAATGTCCCTTGTGCCATTCGTTCGGGTCGCTCATTCTTCAAAGCAAAACACATCCATAGCTATTAAGTATCGCTGTAGATTGACTGTGAAAGGTGTATTTAGTGGGTAGTATTCATTACGTACCCAGACGCTTACATAGAGCTAGCCACATCACAGTGTATAGAAAACATAACATATTATCATTACATAGTATAAAATAAAGTCACTGCTGTCTGTCCCTATGTATTCTTAGATCTTTAAAATTACGTAACGGATTTTGATGCAGGTTTGTTTAATAGAGTAATTCGAGAGTAAGGTTTTGTATGTAATACATGGGCAATATAGTAAAGAAACGCTGAACATTGAAATAATATTTAGTGTCCGTATTGCACCCGTGCAAAGCAGGGGCGGGTCGCTAGTGATACCATATATATATGTAGTATTCATATTATAAAAATCAGCTGCAGTATCAATACATAAGTGTCCAGCTTCTCTTATCGTTTATGATACGGAGCTAGGTATATTCAATCGTATAAAAAATCTAATATAAAAAACGATTCCTGAAATATGAGCTGAGATGGCCCAGTGGTTACAACGCGTGCATCTTAACCGATGATTGCGGGTTCAAACCCAGGCAAGCACCACTATATATATGTGCTTAATTGTGTTTATAATTCATCTCATGCTCGGCGGTGAAGGAAAACATCGTGAGGAAACCTGCATGTGTCTAATTTCATCGAAATTCTGCCACATGTGCATTCCACCAACCCGCATTGGAACAGCGTGGTGGAATACGTTCCAAACCTTCTCCTTAATGGAAGAGGAGGCCTTATCTCAGCAGTGGGAAATTTACAGGCTGTTACTTTACTTTACTTTTTTTTTTATTCCTGAAATAATTATAGTGACGCTTAATAATTATTCTTGAATCTTTCAATATTAGGTAATGTAAATAACCACACGTTATGTTATGTGAAACAAAATAATTTGTTGTAAACCATTTTAGAATTAGTGATAATGCATTATTTACCTTGTAACAATAATCATTGTTGTTTACCAACGGCTTAATTATTTTCATACAACACTATTAATAATTCGTAATAGTATTTATTACTAATATTGCAAATACTCTCTTAACACTCAGATATTAGAGTATTCATTTCAAATCAAATCAAATCAAATCAATTTTATTCAAGTAAACTTCACAATGAAGCGTTTTTGAATCGTCAATAATCAAATACTACCACCGTTTCGGAAAGCAGCTTCTAGCGAGAAGAAACGGCAAGAAACTCGCATAGTTGCTCTTTTCAAATAAACACATTTACAATGCTGTTATTGACAGTAATTAGCGTCCTATGATGGAACCCGAGTCTAACTCCAGGCGTTTCTCTCTAAAAAGTACTCTTTTAATGAATAGTATGATTTATTTATTAATTTAGTCTTAATAATATTTTTAAATTTTGAAAATGGTAAATCGATTATATTTTCCGGTATCTTATTATATATGCGTATACCATTGCCCAAAAACGTTCTATTTACCGTATGCAAACGGAAACTGGGGGTTTTTGGGATTTCTTGTATTAATAGTATGTACATCAGCATTGATAGAATAATTTTTAATATTCTTTTGTATAAAGATTAAATTATCATAAATATATTGTGAAACAGCCGTTAATACACCTATTTCTTTAAATTTTTCGCGTAATGATGTCCTGGAGCTAATATTGTAAATAGATCGGATAGCTCTTTTCTGTAGAATAAAAACAACTTCAATCTCTGCTGCATTACCCCATAACAACATTCCATATGACATAATACTGTGAAAATTACTAAAATAAACTAGTCTAGCAGTACTTATGTCCGTAAGTTTTCTAATTATTTTTATTGCATAAATGGCACTACTTAGTTTTCTTGCCAGGGCATACAAATGGGTGCCCCGCTGCAGTTTGGAGTCAAGGGTTATCCCTAAAAAGACCGTCGACTCAACAAACTCAAGCCTTTCATTTTTCAAAGTTATTGCAGAAGGATTTGATTTGACATTTGGCAAGGAAAACAAAACACATTTAGTCTTTTTAGCATTTAGTACTAAATTATTTATGTCAAACCAACCAAGAACCCGCGACAGGGCACTGCTTACAACGTCATAGTTGTTTATTTTTCTATCAAGTTTAAAAATGAGGGATGTATCATCTGCACACAGTACAATATAGCAAGTATTTTTTACGAAATAAGGTAAATCATTTATATATATTAAGAACAAGAGAGGTCCCAAAATTGAACCCTGTGGTACTACCCATTTGCGCCACAGCGCCATTTGATTTTGCACCATTAACCACAACCTTCAAAACTCTTTCACTAAGGTAGGAGGAAATTAATTTCAATGCAGGGCCCTTGATACCATAATATTTAAGCTTTTCTAGGAGAATATCATGCCTAACGCAATCGAAAGCTTTTGATAAATCACAAAAAACTCCAATAGCGTTTTGTGACTTTTCCCATGCATCATAAATGTGCTTAACAAATGCTACACCCGCATCAGCAGTCGAGCGACCCTTAGTAAAACCAAACTGTTGAGAATGCAATAGCTTATTCGAGTTAAAGTATAATAGCAATTGATTAAGCATGACTTTCTCAAAAATTTTACTTAATACTGGCAAAATAGAGATTGGTCTGTAATTGTTTGGATCATTTTTATCACCGGACTTAAATAATGGGATTACTTTACTTAATTTCAACATATCAGGAAAAATACCAGATTGTACACATTTATTAAAGATGATAGCTAAATAAGGAGCCAAGTCAACAATTACATTGTTTATAATTGTGACTGATAAATCCCATAGATCACTGGTTTTTTTTTCATTGCCTTATGTTTATATGTTTTGCTATATCATTCATACATGTCGTTGTCGAAACTTACTTAGTACTTGCTAATTTATTTTTTACCTACGGTCTTCGGTTAAAATGTTGTTGTTAATGTTCGATCCCTTTCCATGCCATTATTAATATTCTTATCTAATATTAATAGTACCATCGTAAATATTTCAATTAATTCTATTACACGGCGATATTTATATGTTGTTATAATGTGTTTTAATTTTGAAAAAGAGTAACTACTGAGTTTCTTGCCGATTCATCTTGGCATCTACTTTCCGAATCGGTGGTAGCTTCACTTAACTGTTATATGACGATTCAAAAGTGCTTGTAAAAGCCTACTTGAATAAAGTTTATTTTGATTTGATGTGATTTGTCATAGCTGTCCCGAGATTGATTATAAACACAAAATCACATGAAATATTATAATCAGATGACCTTGCCCGATTTCAATGTTATATTAATTAAACGGCCTACCCTTTAAAACATTTTCGGAAATGAACCTTATTATTATAATATTTAAGTAGCATATTCCAATATTGAATATTTTTAATTAAATTTTTATGCTCTTATTGAAACGAGTGGTAATTCTCTGTTTATTTTTTCATATATATCAACTTGTACAGATTTTATAGGTTGTAGAGATTATTAAGAATCTGATTTAAAACTTCTTGGGAATTTTAATTATAGGAACGAATATTAAGGAAACAGGAAAACTATAATATCGTAATTATTTCTCGATTCTAACATATTGATCGCGAAGAAATTATTAAGCATTAGTAACTTTTCAAAACTTTAGTATACATATATTCAATTATATATAGATATTTATTCTTGGATAGGAATTTTTTTATATGTTTATAGGTCAACGGTATACGGGTCACTTAACGATACTAAAATTTACGTTTTCTCATGAACGAAAATAGATGCCAACAAAAACTTAATGACTATTAATAGAGGGGAAAATAGAAATATAAGTGTATAATATGGCTAATATCTAAAATAATTCGTTTTTGAACAATATTAATAATCAAACAAAAATAATTTTCTTCTAAATAACTGACTCAAGTATGGTTCTTTCTTGTTTCGAAAGAATGGCAAATAGGTTCCAAAATATTACTTTAATTACGATTATCATAATACTCTAGACACATATAGGTTTTGTTTATGGAATAGGTTGGTGGACGAGCATATGGGCCACCTGATGGTAAGTGGTCATCATCACCCATAGACAATGACGCTGTAAGAAATATTAACTATTTCTTGCATCGTCAATGTGCCACCAACCTTGGGAACTAAGATGCTATTTACACTGGCTCACTCACCCTTCAAACCGGAACACAACAATACTGCGTACTGTTGTTTAGCGATAGAATATCTGATGAGTGGGTGGTACCTACCCAGGCGGGCTTGCACAAAGTCCTACCACCAAGTAATTTGGTAAAAAAGAGTTTAGTTAAGAATAGTTTAGAAAAATAACTTTTTAAACATTTCACTCACATAATCCCACAGAAATGTACCTGCGAAAAATGTATGGAATTATTATTTCTTACTATTATTGATTTGATAAACTTTCACTCGTACAAAGGAGTAACTACTGAGTTTCTTATCGGTTGTATCTACACTCATGATCAGTCACCGTCTTAGATTCAATTTAATCTTAAAATGAATTTGATCGTTTGATCTTTGAAGTGATAAAGATTCAATAATGGTTGTATATGTGATTAATAAGGCACATTATTTAATATAAGATTACCTTAATGATGAAAAAGCGTGTAAGTAACAGTTGATTTCCTAACATTTTCTACTTTTTATTGACTTATAATTCTTAAGTTTTTAACGGCTCTTCGAACTAGAATCTAATTTCTTAACTCGTAAAGCTATATAATTCAATGCTAGAGCATGACAATTTAAAATAGCTGACTAATTTGATAACTTTTCGACTAAAATTTCTTGTTAATCTGTGCTGTTTTTTAACAACACTTATTCCACGACTGTTATGATATTATGTAACGAAAACCTCTGTACCGAATATTAATTCACCTTGCCCGGTTTCTTGGTCATGTAATGCGTTGATACTAATTACTCTTATTTATAAAATAATATGTTCTATAACTCATAATGTCAAATATAATTAATCTCAAAAAACCAATGATGTTTTTAATGAAGCTGAGAATCAAATTTATATTAACTCATATGACTTTAAATCAAGAAGATGCTTACTTAAAATACGAACTAACATATTTTTTTTATTTGAAAACTTTGACAGTAATTATGTAAGACGAAAAAACTAGCCGACCGAACGAATAACTTTGGTGAAATGTAAAAATGGGGCAGAAAAGGTCGAAACCTTAGAAAAACTGTACCCATTTCATTGCGTATCTTTGAAATTTCAGTACTATATAATACATTGCCTGTCTTTTGTTTATTTTGGTATGGGCGATGTCGACTTCCTCCATTTACTCATTCAATGCTGTGGCATGCGTTGCAAGCTCGTCAATGTACGCAACGTGTGACGTAAACGTCATGACTTGCCCAGAAACTGAAGCGAGGAGGCATCGCAGCGCGCAGCGGCAATCGATCGCTTGCGCGCGCACCTCCGCCATCCTAGCTCCAATAGTGAGCCGAAGCTCATTCGGACATTAAATTCGACAGAAATGAAGCAAACTCGTGCTAAGTGACTGCCGATTTAGGAATTGATATTAGCAACTTGGGAGCAATTCTCTAGGGAGTAAATAAGGTCAGTGGTTAGGGTGCTGGTTTTAATTTTTGTTAACGGACCACCGTTACGGTTTTATATTCGTTCATTTTCTTATGTGAGCTCGATACAAGGGGAACTCGGCCGTATGTAGGTAAGTACGTACTTAAGTAGTCTCTTGGAAAAGTGGAAGACATTGACTGTGCTTAAGAGAGAAATGCAATTTAATAATATATAAAATTATCGAATTTTGTTGCACAATTAATAATGGGGACTTAGATTGCTGTGTGAGATGGAAATATCTTAGTCTAAAATATGTATTAATTAACATGACAGTGTTCTCTTTCACACAAATTTCCACATTCCACATTTCTAATTGAATCTTGGCCAAATAATAGATTAATATTTTTATATGTATGTGGGTCAAAATTTTACAGATATGATATAATCACGACGCATATATCATCTTCTTCTTTCAAAATGTATCGATTTATGTGTACCGTGTAGTCTGAGTCGTCTTGTTGGAAAATTGGAAATAATCTAAATGACTGGCTTGAACTTTATTCAATAAAATAACCAAAATAAAGTAGATTATATTAAACTTCATAGAAATGTATCCTGATGTGATAATCACTAGACACTAGTAATTGTTCCAAAATCAATATGAAGAGTATCATTCTAAGCTCAATAATATATGATCTTATTTTTAAGCCATCAAATATAGGGCGTGTCTTTTATGCCCTTTTAATTTCGTTGTTGATAAATGTTGTTTTTTTTTAAATGACACAGTGGAAAAGAACCAGTTATCTCAGATAGATCTATATTAAAATTGTACATTAAATTGGAGATCTTATTAAAGCACTTTTCATAAACAGTTTTCGATCAAGGCCTACTGTCTTGCACATTAATATGTTAATTGAACAAATAGCATAAAGTAAGAAAATTAATCTTTAAACACAACAATTATTACATCTTTTTTTATTAATGCTTGTATTATTTATAGGCAAAAATTTATAGTCAAACTTAATGCCAATGTCGTGTATGATAATAATACAACACGTAGGAGGAAAATCGGGTAGAAATTTGAAATTTTAATCGATATTATTAAAATAATAGCAAAAGCAGTAGTTATATAAAAAAAATATTAAATACGATATTATTTTTTATTTAAATTTAAATAATGTCAACTTAATACAAAGATTAAATAGTTAAAAGAAATGACACGCCTTTTAAGTCGGTAATCTGTTATTCAATTTTTTTTATAACAACATAATAGATTAATTATCCAATAATCTATATTTATTATTTGTATATGTATGTATACTTTTAGCAAAAAATATTTTTGAATATTTTGAAAATTATACATTATTTAAATTAGATTTTTTTTTTTGATTTATTTATATATTACCAACCAATCGAGCAACTGACATTGAAGAAACAATGTTAAGAGCCAGTGCCGCCTTCGATTGAGTCCATTCGAGTCTTATGTCAAATTACTTTTTCGATAATCATACATAACAATAATAATGACTCTCATACGAAACCACTAAAATCTAACTCAAAGTTGACAATTTCTTGAAAGTACACCTAATAAATTCTATTGGCCCGATTTAAAATTCGAACTTCACACCTCGATATCTACAGCGTTACACATACGCTACTACAGAAATAACAATACAGATTATAAATACTTTACGAATACAGCATCAAGTATGGGGTAGGCTTTACTAAAGAAGCAGCTATCTCATCATTACATGACCACCGCAACTTTGCGCAACAGACACAAATAGGTTTTACATATTACAGCATCTCAATAATGACGTCATATCTCTTTTACTCTCTGTGTACTACATTTAAAGATATACACATCTCACATATTCTGCCATATTACAAACATAAAAAGTCGGTATATCTATTTTTTTCTTCATACTGATCAAACTTTTACTTTTTATTCCCTACGGATATATTTTAATAAAAAAATAATTAACAGGTTCTCATACGTGACATAATTATTAATTACTAATTATTGCCGGCTGCTACAGTCGCGTTTTTCGGCTGGTCGTGAGATGCTGGAAAGACTGAGGATACTTTTGGTATACCAAAACTATCCTTTGGATTCAGGCTTACTTCATAAAATAATTCCTCAAATTTGGTTGGTGTTTTTATAAAAGAGCTACAGACAGACATACAGGCATTAATACTAGTATGTATATATACGTTTGCCTTGAGTCTTTTTTTATTAAATAGGCTATCTATATTTATTGGAGAAGGTTATAGACTACATAACATAACGCTACGGATTCACGGGGGCGGAAAGCAACGTTAATGGTGTCAACTATTCCCATATATTCTAGGTCTGCGCAGTGCGTGCAAAGAATAAAGGATTTTCTAGAGTTTTCACTGGCATTTTCTTCCCGAACAGCAACTCTTATTGGAAATATTATTGCTAATGGGTCACTGTAGCATTTTCTTTCCAAACAGAAACTCTTATTGGAAATACTTTTTCTAATGGGTCAGTTACTTTTGTTTAGTCTTTTAAGATATAATAAATTTCTTTGTATTATGGTTATATGTTTATATATATTATGTTTATCAAAAAAAATTAAGATTGATTTAAAGATGTTCTATTGTATCAAAGTCCACATGGCTGTGGATCCTTTATACATAATGATTTTTAGTATAATAATATAATGTTAAATAGGTATTTGAAACTGATATTGAAATAGAACTATGGCGATGAAATAGTTTTCACTGTTTTGACATTAATAGTCTCGGCTATATATCTAGGTCAAAATATTTATCAATTTCTAACTAGTAGTTTTAGGGTGTTGGTTGTCATATAGCAGGCAAAAAACGTAGTCTTTCTTGGAGTTCAAGTTTGCTTCATACCAAATTTCATTAAATTCGGTTCAGCGGTTTGATCGTGCAAGGGCGACAAACAGACAGAGTGACTTTCACATTTATAATAATAATATAAATATAGATTGAAACCCAAATATGCTACGTTAATAAAATATCTATATGACATTTATTTATCATATTAATAAAATAATAACGTGATACCTTACCCTTTTGTCATCAGATAAAAAGTTTACCAACTACCTACTTAATACAATCAATGGTGATTCAGTAAAGTCTTAGACGATTTTAATGTATCACTTTTTTTATATATTATTTAAGAGCTGTTCTAAAGTTAAAAAAATATAATACATAATTATTACTGTCTTAACTATGATTGAAGATTGAATTAGCTCCAAAATTCATCTCCTTCAATGGAGAAGTTGGCCTTAGTTAGTCCTGCTGTCTTCTGAAGTTTTCAAGAAAGATCTAAGCTTCACGGTTCCTATTGTTTTTGTGACATATTTTGAAGATAACTCCAGTATGTTCCATTGCAGTTTTTTTTTTTCATAAAATTGGCCATCTGGGAATCTTAGACATCAAACAAAATTTTACCACCAAATAAATGGATACCTATCGCAATTTCTCAACCGTCATGTAATATTTACCGTCATGTAAAGGTTTTACTATGTTTTTCAGTACCGCAGATCGCAAACTACATACATAAATTAAGCACAAAAAAATCAGTGGTGCCTACTAAGACTTTTTTTAGATAATTTTCGATTAATATCTGTGTTTCATCCATCGTCCAGTTGACTTCCACGCAGGATATATTAATTTAAATAATTGTATTTAACTAAATTGACTTTGTATTTTTTAAATGTTAAAAAAGAGTAACTACTCAGTTTCTTGCCGGTTCTTCTCGGTCTTTCCGAACCTGTGGTAGTTTCACTTAATTATAAAATGACGATTCAAAAGTGCTTGTAAGAGCCTACTTGAATAAAGTTTATTTTGATTTTGATTTTGTCCCATATCGGTCTATATGAAATTGCATAACATTATATTTGTTAACAGACAATATGTCGCCGCCATTATCAGCACATTTGCGATGGCGCCGCGAGGTGGAAACCACGACCGAGAAAGTCACCGTCGTGGGCAACCTCACTGCTGGCAACATGACTACGGGGACTCCAGGTAAATAGAAAAACTCAGGCTTAATTCATCTGCAGAGAGTATATAATCGATATTTATCTTCGATACTCAAAAATTACGATTTATGTTATATTTATCACAAAACATCGGTTCATATATATGATTACCGAACATCTTTGTAAGAAATATATCATTGGTTATTATTAAATTATAAGAATTAGTTATAGTATATAAACAATTACTTGATAACGGAGAAAAGCTTATAAAATATTTTTGTTTGTCGCCTATGGAAATAGTGCTGCTTTATTTTACATTATATACTTTTACATTTTACATACTGTAATTTATTAACATTCTAAATTATATACTTAATTTATTAAGTTAAATTCGATCTACAAATAAAATTCAAATATACTTTTTTCGAGGAGGCTTTCACAGGCTTTGGTAGCGTAATTTTTTTTCATTTCTTGCAGTTGCGTCTTCAATCAATCCTGCTATAACTTCAGAGGCAACAGCCACTGTTATCACTACCCAAGAATCGATCGGGGAAAAAACAGCCGAAATCGCGCGAAAGATGAACATGGAAACATGGCAACTAGTCGCCATTCTTGTTGGTACGTAAAATATTACACGATTTACTTACTATCTTTCTTACAAGTATATAATAAAGTTCCAGTAGATTCCATAAAATTATAATTTCCCTTTGTTGGGTACAAATCTCCTCCTACTCTTTTTACGGAAAAGGTCAAAGGTCAAAGGTCAACTACAAGCTGCACTGTGGGTATACATGTGGCAAAATATTATCAGACACGTGTAAATACACGTGCGGGAAGAAAAATCGTATCTCACGATCATGGACACGGGATCAAAACAAATAAAGCTCGAGTTAACTCAATTGTGTTTGTTCAGATTCGTTCATTGGTTTAGATTGAGGAGTTTAATCCACCATTATCTTGTTTCTCTTTACCGTAGAATGTTTATTGTACATTATTATTTGAAATAAATTATTTATTTTTAATAAATTTGGTACTTGGTTGTGTTTTTTTATGTTAGTAATGGAAATGGAAATTATTCACCTTCACGTGGGACAACGTATACGTTTTTACAACGAGATCTCAGAAAACGAGAAATATTCAAAAGTAAAATTTAAAAAAGAACATTAAGAACTTTTTTGTGCTAAGGGCTAACTATTTTTTTTTTTCGATGATTGCTCACTTTGTGATTGAAACAATTGCATACGGACCAATTGATTATTATGCATTTGAGATAAAGAAACAATACTCGATGAGTTTCCCTTGTTCTTCTCAAAGTTAAAAAGCAAGTTTAATGTTTCTCTACTGAATAAGATTTCGACGTTGTTGTTTGACCTTGAAAAGTATATTTAATATTTAGGAGTGGGTGTGGTGGTTCTCGGAGTTTGCTTCTGCTGTATCCGCCGGTGTTTCCGTAAGCGACGATCCAAGGATGGCAAGAAAGGAATGAAAGGAGTCGACTTCAAGTCCGTCCAACTCTTAGGTTCAGCATACAAAGAGAAGGTAATGTTTAAAGTATTGTAAAAAAAAAAAGTTTTTTTTTTTTTAATATCAACTGGGTATTTTGAGACTAGCTGATTATTTTACTTGGTGGTAGGGCTTTGTGCAAGCCCATCTGGGTAGGTACCACCCACTCATCAGTTATTCTACCGCCAAACAACAGTACTCAGTATTGTTGTGTTCCGGTCTGAAGGATGAGTGAGCCAGTGTAACTACAGGCACAAGGGACATATTATCTTAGTTCCCAAGGTTGGTGGCGCAATGACGATTTAAGGAATAGTTAATATTTCTTACAGCGTCATTGTCTATGGGTGATGGTGACCACTTACCATCAGGTGGCCCATATGCTCGTCCGTCAACCTATACCATATAAAAAAAAATAAACCAAAGCATTAACAATAATGACGTCTATTAGCGACGCAAGAATGAAAATGTATGGTGAGACGCAAGATGTAGTCAATGATTTAGCGTAAAAGAGGAATTGATCGAGTAATTTTGCTTGTTATTGATAAGAAATCCGATATTCATGTGAAATTTGCCGCGGGACATGCATTTAGGTTCAGCCGGATATGGAGGAGCTGACGGATAACGCTGAGGAACCGGACGACGGCGATTCTAAGAAAGAGGAACAGAAGCTAGGAAAACTTCAGTACAAGGTAGGTTACGCCGCCGTCCTTAAGAAGCTGCAGGAGCGAACAACGCCCAAACGTATTGTACCCTTTGGAAACAGAAAATTCATTTGTCCATTGAATCATTACACTTTTTTAATTTTTGTAAATCCATTAGAAATATGTAACATTGTAGTCGTAGATTATATTTTGTAGATGGATTTATTGATCAGTAAATATTTTTTCTCACGTCAAATTCGAATCAATCTCGTTTCTGTATCAGGTACTTTTTGTCGTTGTTGTCTGAGTTGATTTACGTTGTCGATTTACAGCTGGAATATGACTTTAATAGCAACAGTCTATCGGTTACTGTTATCCAAGCGGAGGAGCTACCGGCTTTAGACATGGGCGGGACATCAGACCCATACGTAAAAGTATATCTTTTACCGGATAAGAAGAAGAAATTCGAAACCAAAGTTCATCGAAAAACCCTCAACCCCGTTTTCAACGAAACCTTTGTCTTTAAGGTAGGCGTTTACCTTTAAAGCAATTGCATTATTTTTCTAATCAAACGAAAATACTTCATCGATATTTTTGTGCAGAACGTGCCATACGCTGATGCAATGAACAAAACCCTTGTATTCGCGATCTTCGACTTCGATCGATTCTCCAAGCACGACCAGATCGGTGAAGTGAAGGTACCCCTGTGTCAGGTCGATCTCGCGCAAACTATTGAAGAATGGCGTGAACTGCAGAGCGTTGAGGGCGAAGGAGGGCAGGTGCGAATTACGAAACAAACTATCCAGTATCTTCTAATTCTTCTTTATTTTAATACAAAGTTTTGTTAGATGTTGTAAAGTATCGGTTTATTGTATATAAAGTTAACATACTGACGCCTTTGTGAAAGTAATATCACAGTACCGTTCAAAAGTAACCAGTAACTAGCTGACCGAGAAGTATATCCCTTATTTATTTTAATAATAAAGTAAGTTTACATTTCAGCTTTCAACACAATATTAGGTTCTCCTTGGCGCGGTTACAACTGCTTGATTTATTTTTGCTGATATAATTTTAATGTTTATATCTAATACAGAAAATATTTTTTTCTTATTTAGTATTTAATGGCGTCTAAAGACTTTAGAATATATTTAGGTATGTTGCAAAAATCTTAATTGGTGAAGTTACGAAGTACATCGAAGTATACAGTTACACCCAGGTCACATCAACAATCCATTTTGGTAAACACACATCTACCATTTAAGACATGTATGGTATTCCAACATTACTGTCATGAATGCACAAATATAAAGCATAAACTTAAAGGCAAAGAAAGGTATACATATGTAGGTAACGCAAATCAAATAAGAAGACCTTATTTCTTTTTTTCTTAGCTTAGGCTACTCTGGCAAAATACACCCTGATTTATTTCAGAAACAATTACGTCATACATGGGTGTGGTTTGCTAGCACAGCATTATTTAATTTTAAGTCCTTTTAATAAAATTACAGATAACTATTTTACTTATATTTTATATATAATTATTAATGACAGCTATTTTTATTACAAAATTATTCATTGTCATTTCTTGATTAATTTTATTGAGAGGACGAATTTAATTTCAAATTTATTGCACTTTTTAATCAGAGGATCCTTGACATTATACGTAAAAAAAAGTTATAGATTAAATATCTACTGAAATTTTGTTATGAAAACATTTTCAAATATGGAAGTCAAGTCAAGGTACCTTGAAATGGATTGAATCGTCATTTATTTTTCCGATAAGTTAATTTGAAGAGCAAAAATGTATTTACTTGGTTTTTTCTCTTTTTCTACATATTTTCTCTACTCTGCTTGGCTGTGTTTGATTGTGTCCTGAACAATCTTGCATGCCGCTTCAAAAACGAAATGATCATTCACGTAAGTATTATTTTGAGACACATCGAAATGTAAATTAAATAAATTTATAAAAACACGTTCCATTACAGTTATAAATACACCATAATCTTCAACAAAAGTAAACGTATTATTCGGCCTAGTATTGAAGAAAATAAAATGATATGTGGGTCGTCAATGTGTTTATTGTATAGGTAGGACGCATTTTGAGAAGAAAAAAAGAAAATTTATCAATAATATATGATAATCATCCGTTACCTCAAATCATCCATCAGACCATGTATTTATTTTATTTCTTATAAATTATTTTCATCCATCCGACACTTAAAATTAATTTATATAGCGGCTGGGGAATGTTGCATGCACTTTATATTTACGCTTCGATTATTCCCGTATAACCGTTTTTAGGGTTTCGCGGTCAAAAATATAATCAAAACAAAACAATCAAAATCATCGGTATAGCGGTTATACTCTAATGCTATTAAATTTTAAATTGAAATTAATACGATGAATAGCAGATTAAAATTGTGAAAACTACTATAGTTTATATTATTCAAAGCTGTCTAATGATTTCTTTTGTCACGTTTATTTTAATTAGAATGCTAAGTTTAAAAAGTTTTTATATTCGAAAATAAAAAATACAAATTTGAATATAGAATAAAAAATACAAATTTCTAAGATAACAGTTTTTATTGTTATATTTAATCTAGATGACCGAACAAATGATGTATGTATTGGGTATAATTTAACACGACTGCGAAACCCTAACCTCTGCGTAACCTAACACTAACACACCTATATAAAACCTCTTTTATTTGATTGTAGCTCTAAAAATATTTCAATCTACAAAACTATCCACAGCCACAAAACCAAAACGTCGTATAAACGTACTCGCTACAACGTAGATAGTGACAATACATTTTCATTTTGTGTATGTGGCTTAGCAATCTCATTAATTTTAAAACGCTTCTTAATATTACAATATAATAATTTATTACATCACAGGTCATATCATGACCATTTCATTTATACAGTAAAAGAACAGATTACATTTATTATTATATAAATGTATTGTATATTAAAACTGTAACAAGATGTATAATAATAACATAAAATTATTGAAGTATGTTACAGATCATGTGACCGACGAAAGAAGAGTTGTGACTGTCTGAGTCTAAGCAACTTCTGTTCCAAATATATCTCTGCTTCAATATGAAAGCAGAGATTTAATAATAAAAAACACATCACTAAATGAATAACATCAATTAATAACAAGTGTTTTTCATTATTTATGCTCATTTAAAGGTGAACTATGTTCTCTTACAAATATATTTAAAAAAATTATAACAAACATAAAAAGTAGGCTTAAATGACACAACTCAATACAACACACTATATATTATTAATATACATTGTAATAATCCAAGAGTAGAGAATAATACTTTCAAAATAATCGGTATAAGTAAAGATAACACTTTTCGTAGTTACTTCATTTTTATACATTGTAACTTTTCGAAATTCAAATGGTGATTTTCAGAAGATTTTCTGTAGACACTCCAAGAGCCTCGCATTTGAGGTGTGCTATAAAACCTCCAACGAGGAACCGATTTGAAATTAGAATTTTTTTTTTTATTACCACTTTTAAAAAATTGACTTACACCAGTAACATACCTAAATAAAGAGCATAGTTTATCTTTTGTCACAGTTTAATGCAAGCTTAGCCCTTCATGCGCAGTGAAAATTCACTCGTAGTATGTCCTAATGTGTCATAGTGTGATGTCACATGTTTTACATGAAGTGTACTCCTCGGAATGTATGTATGTATTTTTATGCATTTATATCCTAATCCAATAAAGAAATGCATTATTTCAATATACATTATTAAATATTTACGATTGTTTAACAAAAAAACATATCCTTATTAAGCATTTCTTTTTGGATTTATTTCGTAGATAATCTATATGTTAATAGTGTGCGTGTGTGTGAATTATCTAAATGTTCTTACTTTAGATAATTGCGATCTGTTTCTAAAATGGTTAGTCGCTCTTAGGCGATACTAGGCGATAACAACTCTTTCATCTGGGACGCCATTTTCTAGGTTCCTTTCAAAGGTGAGCAGAACAAATACGCTTTGATGATCTGAGCTGGGTGTTACAAAACAAATAAATTGGCATCATTTCGGCAACAGATCGTAATAACTAACCCGATTCTAATACCTATATATTTCGACGGATAATTGCTTTATAAACGTAGGTTTGATGTGTGTTTTTATGTTTCCCTGTCCTATAGATTTATATTAAAGTGTTTGTACTGTGTTTAATGTTTAGATGAAGTGTCATCTATGTGCTAAAACGTTATATGTAACGCAATGGAAGTGGTTGAAGATAACCTGACTAGTTGCAAACTCTATTCTGTTTGAGGCTAATTTATAATCTTACGTATGTATGTGCTATGGCATCCTAAGCACATGTCGATAATCCTGATCAGTATTCAAGATATACGTGTAACTCTAACATATTTATGTTGTTTTATAAAAGGAAGTTTTCATTATAAAATACGAAGGCGATTTGAATTATTCTTGCTGATCAGGTTTGCCGAGATACCGACAACCATAAATGCTTCTAGGTGACTACACGGAGCTATTATTTTGTTCTATTTGTTTTCCCTTGAAAAGTTACAACCCTTGTCCGCCCTAAGCCGCGTTATTACAAAACCCGTATATTATTTGTATATTTTATAAGACAGCTTACCAAACCTATATCAGATACTGTATTTCCCACACAACTCTTCCTATATTGTCTTCCATACTATTCACCCAATCCTTTGGATGAACACAGATGAACATTTTAAAACAATAAAATACTGAACATTCTTATACTTTTGCATTAAAAAAAAAAACAAAACCAAACAAAGTTATATGAGAGTTTGAGAAGCGCAGAGTGAAAATATAATTTTATTTTACGTTTGAACACCAACATGTCTTCACGATTTTAATATATCTTCATGGAAATTTACAGGACAACAAGCTGGGTGACATATGTTTCTCTTTGCGTTATGTCCCAACTGCTGGAAAACTTACGGTGGTAATTTTGGAGGCAAAGAACTTAAAGAAAATGGACGTCGGTGGCCTGTCAGGTAACTATAAGGACGGTTTGATATGTAGACAAAGAGATTTATTAAATCTGTGTCTAACTCTAACACTATTCTACTTACAGGGGTTTTAGGGTAAACAAGTGATATGATTCTAACATGACGTTATCGTTCGTGCTATGCTTGTCATGTGACAATTATATTTGCATGACGGACTTAGTTTTGGTCTTTATCATAGAACTATTTTGATCTTCATGTGTACATACTATAACCGCAATACACTAAGTAGATTTTGTAGTAGATACGTATATAACTATATATTATAAAGCATTTTTTTACGTTCACATAATTCTCGCACACCAAGCCGAATTACAGAAATGTTAAGCTACTCTGTATAACATTTAGTATGGTCTAAGATTTGCTTGCAAATAACATTTTAGTAGTACCATGCTCGTACTTTTCGAAACACACTACTCATTGCTAAGGGCAGCGTGCAATATTTTTGACATATTTGAATGGCAACGCTACACCTACAGAGGCATTTTTCATCACATTTTAATAACTCTACATTTATTTCCATATGCATCAAGTATCGAATTTTTGAATTATCGTTAAATTCGATTTATCGAAATGATTCCTTCCAATTTAGAATGAACTAATATATTAATTTTCATTTTTTCATATCCCGATACGTCGCTGCGTGACAACAGATCCGTACGTAAAGATAGCACTCATGCAAAATGGCAAACGTCTCAAGAAGAAGAAGACGAGCATCAAGAAATGTACACTGAATCCATATTACAACGAGTCATTTACTTTTGAAGTACCATTCGAACAAATACAGGTGCGAGCCGAGATTGCGTCAAAATTCAATGTTGTGGCACACTGTGTGAGGACGTTAGCGAATGGAGAAAAACAAACGTCAAAAATCAGTTTATTATTGTTGTTGCTTCAATGTTTCGCTTGTGTGACTGTTTGTTTTCCACATTCAAATACGACCTAGCAATGTGCAATCGATGTTGTGCCCTAATTGTTGTGAAGTTGGATACACACCACTTAACCCTAATATACCTCAGTAGTATCCCTTATAACATTTATTATATTTCAATGGACGTACATATTCTTCTAATAGTTTGTATCTAACCTCTCTTATTTTCAATATCTCTTTGATGTTTCCTTTTATCCTTTTGTTATATTTGTCAAAGCTGATATTTTAGGTATAATCTGGTGTGAACTTTGACCTTCAGTTACAATTAGATTTAAGGAGTTTTGATTGGAGGTTTTCATTTACAAGATATATCTAGATATGTCGCTCTGATAATATAACATAACCTCAAAGTCCCAAAAAATAGTGGTGTCTGAAAATCTCCCCTCGTAACTGCATTACAATTTGGTGACTTCAAATTGTAATTACCTAAGCATATGGTTTTCAGGAATCCAGTTTCTTTTTCTTCTTGTGGATTTTTTTTTTCAATTTTTCATATACTATCAATTCATCCCTATCCCTAAAGCTAAAAATTTAGTAACCTCATCCTAAAGATCATTTTTTCTGGTCGGCAGGTAAGTTTGACCATTCATTCGTAGTTAATTAATGTCATGGAATGCAAAGCTTGTAGTAATAAATTTAATTTATTCTGTCAAAATTAGAAAAATCCTATTAAGATCGACACTACCTACATACACACATATCTTCTGAACCGCCACGAGTAATTATTAATTGTATTTTTTAAGTAGGTATAGTATTCATTACAATTGGAAAATTATCTTAATCTACAAATAATAACGCTATTTTTACCTCGCACTAATAGTTTAGAACGCTTAGTTTTACTAAAATCATCGTGGACCCATAATTACACACTCACTACCAACCTGTAGATTATTTGTTTCATAAACATAACGTAAATTAAAACATCAATATAGATTATAAAATTTTAATGCCATTGGTTACTAATCGCATATACAGAAGGTGAATCTAGTCGTAACCGTTGTGGACTATGACCGCATCGGTACGTCGGAGCCGATTGGCAAGGTGGTGCTTGGGTACAACGCGTCGGGCACTGAGCTCCGTCATTGGTCAGACATGCTCGCTAGCCCGAGGCGCCCCATCGCTCAATGGCATACTCTTAAAGATCCCGAAGATGGTGAGAAGAAGGATTAAAGACGAATAAGGTATTATACGATAATTCTCTTAATTTTTGGGTAGTTTTATTTGGTACTTCATAATTTAAATATATTAACACTAGATATACAGCATGTAACTAGTGTACCTAACCGTGTAACGTATCATAAAAATAAGTTCGGAGCTTGCCGAATACAGACATCTTTAATAGATAATAAATATAGTAATTGTCTATACTTTAATTTCTTATCGAACGCAACGTGATCTCCAAATTATCTTTGGGTGACCTGACAACACCATTATCAAAAATCAAAATAAACATCAACAGATGTCGATACAAATATTCGTACGGAAAAATCGAATTCAATTGTAGGAAGGTATAGCTGGGGCATAATATAAGTATTTCTTGATTGTGTTCAGCGATCCTAGAAGTCAGATGTTATTATTTCAGAAGATCATCGAAACGAGAAATAGAAGAACGAGAACGAAGAACAAACGCCTTATTCAATATCTTATTGGAATTCATAATAATTCGTCTCTCAATATTTGTCTTCTCCTAAGATAAATGAAAACGGTGTAATATCCATTCAAATATCACGATCTATATTCATTTACTGTATACCGCCGTTAACGTCCCTTTAATTAGAACTATGAATTTCTTTTTTATTCAAATCGAATATTTATATTTTAAAACGGCTGTGTACGTTTTAATTTCATCGTATTATTTATTTAATATTGTATCTGTACGATTTATTTTGTAAAGAAATAATTTCATATTTTAATTGTTACATAATAAAAAAATTAACTACATATTTCAAAACACTTATCTATTATAATTGTATCGAAGCTATGTAAATAAGTTGAATCCTGTTAAATTTATTACATTCTATTTTACTACCAAGTAAGTGTTATTGAGTCGATACATTTTAAGTATTAGGTTCCTCTGAAGAAGGATAGACATTTTATTGTCATATTATAGACACACCTTATTGCTTATTTATTTTCAACCTAGACGTTTTATTCTTCCCTTCTTCGGAGGAACAATTGGCCTATTTAGATGTCTTATCCCTTGTATTACTTTATTCCATGACAATCTAAATATAAAGAACATGTCTTTTCTTACCTGTAACGTTGTAGAAATTGTCGTCTGCCATAGCTTTTCCTTCCAATTATAAAATCGAAGTGCAATCATGGATGCATTGAATATTTTAATTTAATGTGACTTCCCCATACCAATTAGGTATATCTCGAGACTAGTTTTCTCTGTTTAAATGTTTAACTTAGTGTAGAAAAATATTTATGAAAATAATACCTAAGTAATTATTGTAATATACACAATAGTAATAATGAGCTATATAACACGATATTCGTAGAGTTTGTATATCTTGTTGCATACGATTACTCCAACGTTTTTCAAACAAAAAAATATCTATGATTCAACTTATGAAAATAGAACATAGTATCCTGAATAAGAAATTAACTATAAATATTAATTATATTTTTTCTTAAATTAAAAAAAATCTATAAAACCTGATTACATAACCTGTCATTGTGTATAAGCTTTCTGCTATATACTTAACGGTTATTCTCAATAATTTTATTTTAATATAAAACTAAATTTATATAATTAGAAAATAATGAAATTTCTCATTTTGGTGTGAAATATATACTTCTATACCTACTTAGCTAAAGCTTGACTGTTGTTGATCTCAAATGTGTATGTTATTATGTATATAATGTAATCACATGTTAAATTTCACGATCACATCTAGGAGTAGGAAATCTGAAGTGGGGCTTCAAGTATATAAAACTGCACCAACACAAAACATGTAGACTTGTGATTTAAATACTGTATTTATCAATAAATATAGTAATGTTAATGTACTTATAGATTGTACTTATTATAGCACATTGCAACAGATTCATTGCAAGCCACTCCTATTACTTATTTGCGTGTTATTTTATCAGCAAAGCTTAATTAATCGGATGAAATAATAAGCTGCTTTGCATCTGTTGAAGCCTTTAATCGTAAAAATTACTCGAATGTTGATCGACATAACTCTTCGATCGTGCAGTAAAGTATTGACAATATAGAAAAGAAATTGAGGCGATAGTTATATTAATATAATTAATTTACTAGAAAAATTCTGGATGAATATTCAGTTTCTCTGATGAGAAAAATTATTTGTATTCTAACTGAAATAAATTTATAATCTATTTTAAAAATTTGTGACAAGTGACAAAGCCATACAAAATTATATTTAATAAAAAAAAAACAAATGAAGATATATTCTTCTATCTCAAAAAAATGCATGTGACATTTCCTTCGCCTACGAGGACATAAAAAAAAAACAGTTATAAAAGTATTTTGACAAAAATGTTGTATTTGTGATAATCAGTATTTTTATCTTAACAAAATTAAATATGAAATGATTATCAAACAGAAAAGTGATGATTTCTCATGTAACTGAATTCATAAAGTCAAGAATCATATGTACATAATGATAAAATCATGAAACTCATCAACAAAACTATCATATCACTCGCCAGTTAAATAAAACAAATGTCTTATAATATTGTTATGATTTATTTAAAGTTAGACATCTTTTAGTAAACTGTTATTATTTAATCTAGTTTAAAATGATAATGTACTGTGAATTATAAAAAAATCTATAATACAAAAATACATAGATGTTTTTAGTTTTATTTATGTAATTCATAATATTCCATTAATTTTGAATGTTGTAAATATGGTCATAATCTACAGCTATTATATATCACATTTAAGTTTAAAAATCAACAAAGTAAAAAGTTATATCTTTAATACATACATCTATTAACATTTTTAAAAGTTAAAAATTATTTATTATAAAGATTGACAATCAAATTGACATCTCAAAATTAATCCCTTTCATTCCCCTCCTTTTTGTATAAATTTACATATGCAGTATTTAGAATGGATGAATTTTTAAATCACATTTAAGAAAGAACATGTACATACCGTGCAACATATTATGTTTATTTTTAATTGTCATCATAATATCTTCGTTTCATTGCTCTGTACTTTTTCAACTTATAAAGAGCTTCAATTTCCTTAACGACGAATTGACCATGTTTCAACATCATATCAATTTTCTTTGAATCAGTTTCCTCACTATTTCTAAGAAAAACATTATGTAAACGTTTTCTAAATAATTCGTAACCCTGTGGCCAATCTCTTCCTAAAAATAACAGCTGCAATCATAAAAAGGAATATTAGAAGATAAATTATAGTAAACAAACATTTATATTTTATAAACACCTGTTATCATTTTAACCCACCGTTTTGTAAAGATTCAAAACCGCCCTTCTCTGTGGCTGTGACATTTTTGTTTTTATTCTTATAACATTAAGAAATACCTATATTCCCTCTGGTCAAAGTTTAAAGTCCAAAATAGCAAAGTAGTGTAAATAAAATGTAATCTGTGGATGCAACTACTAGGACTGGCAAGCAATTACATCAATGATCATCCTCATCTCTTAAAAGAAAAATTTGACAGTATTTCTGTTAATCTATTTTTTTAATGTCATCAAGACGTGTGTTATCATAATGACAATAACATTGCCAAAATTGTCATCTTTATCAACAATTAATGTCAGTTTGTCGTATGACACTGTCGTATGTCGTACATCGAGCAACAAAGTGTAAAACAACATTAATCAAGGCCAATCATCAGAAGAACTATCATCAACTTGGATTATACCAAGGGAAATAAAGATCAATGTTTAATAAATAATTAACTTACTATTCTCGAATCAATAATAGAATATTTCATTTGAGTTATGTTTAAATTTGCCATAATTCAAAATTTGTGTTCAATAAATATTCATAAAATATCAACTATTTTTATTAAAATGTATAAATTTTAGGATTCGAATGGTCTACTAATAGGTCTACTAATGAATTCTAGCCTCGAATATAGTTCAAGCTGCTTTTAATAGTATCAGAACAATATTATTTTATTAAACATTATATTATTATACTGTTTTCTATACTAAAATATAATGTTGCCATCTATTACAAATTGTTACCTTTCCAAAAAATAAATGTATTCATACGTATTTTGGTGTTACTTAGCAACATAATATAGTTATTCATTAATATTGTATTAATAGCATATCTACTGAAATAATATTTAAATGAATTAAAAATGGCTGAAGAGGAAATAATAGGAGAATTTGGAAATGGTATAATTTTTTTTCAATAATAATGAAAGAGTAAATACACAAAATTATTTTTTTAAAAACATACTATAGAATGTTATTAATGTAATCTTCATTTAACTATTAAGAGGAAGAAATTGTAGAAGAGGCAGTTCCCGAAGAAGTGGAACAAGAGTCAGTGGAAGACGAATCAATTCTCACTGAGTACGATCCTGACGATTTTTTGTCTGGTGCCGTAAATAGCTTGGATTCATCAATACCCCTTGATTTATTCGATTTTGAGTATCCTTTGCCAGTACATAGAATAAAAAAGTAATTGGAACATAAAAGTGTAGGCATTACGAAATGAAAATTCAAATTTCGTCTGAAAGAATCATTATAGCTTTGTCACAATTCATATCGAATAGGCTAGAGTATTTTATAAATAAATGTTTATTTCTATTATCTGACACTAAAGAGTAATATGGTCTTCAAAATAAAATACTAATCAATTAGTTAGGTACACATTTGATATGATTTTCATAGCAAAATTTTCTTATTTGATTCCACTAAAGTAGATAACTTTGTTGATCATTAAAATATTATTTGTTTAAGCTATATTAAATTGATCTCACTAGTAATTTTAATCTCATGATAATATATTCCTATTTATATTAAGACATTCATATGGGTACAACTGCCAAAAGTACTTCAATATATGCGCGTGTGACGATTCGGTGGTTTGTTGGGCTGCGGGCAGCATCATCGCGTTCCTGGATGTTAATACAAAACAGGTGTGGTTTCGAAGAAGTTCCACAGGAGGTTCCGTAGGGGCATTAACGGTAGGTTATTTAATAACTAATTTATACAATAATAAATATAATTCTAATAACGTAACAGAAGTAAAAAGTAAGAACTGCCTGTAAATGGAAAAATGACCTTTTGGACAAAATTTTCTTCTTTCAAGGAGAAAGTTAGAAGGTTATTTTGCCTCGTTACCCCAATGCGGATTGTTATATATTTATGTAGGAGAATTTCATTAGTGACATGACAATTCTTTTATCCACGACTTCGAAATTCAAGTTTTCGAGCTAATGGGCAATTTTAACCAGATTTTTAGCCATGTAAAATGCCAATGTCGATGTTACCAATTTTTTTATACTATCAGTCGTCCCAACTTCGCTCACGTTTTGGGGTGTAGGTTGTCATGTCAAGGCAATAAAAGTAGCCAATGTCCTTTCCTGTAGTTCAAGATTGCTGCATAACAATTTTCATCAAATTCAGTTCAGCAGATTGGTCGTGAAAGAAAAACAGAGTTACTTTCACATGTATACTATTAATATGGATTAAATGTATTGATTCGATTTAAAAATAAATAATCTTAACGATTAAAAAATGTTGACAGTATTGTTCTGTTCAGTCTTACAGAAAAGACCCAAATTACCGTATAGTGATCGCGGAAGGTAGAGAAGGCGAGCGAGATCCAATAATACTACTTTACACCTGGCCCCAAATGGAAATAGATGCAGTTCTACGCGATGGCACATCTAATGCTTTTTCGGTCTTGGATTTCAGGTAGCTTTTATGAATAATTATTCACAATATCTATATTGTATGAGAAATGATATATTTTTTCTGACAGTCCTGACGGCGAGCTCCTAGCGTCTGTAGGGAAAGAACCGGATTACAACTTGACGATATGGAACTGGAAACGACATAGAATTCTTCTGCGTACGAGTGCTTTTTCTTTCGACGTTAATACTGTTATGTTTTCGCCGTACTGTCCAGGACAACTTACAACAGCAGGTGAGGCTTATTTTCGACGAGGTAATTTGTCTATGACTTATGCCTATATCTATACAAATAGATTTACAAAAGCCTAAAGACATTAATTACGTTTACTTACTTATTGGACGATTTATTAGTCCCATTGGGCTATAATATCTCGCTACGTCCTTATCTTAAGACTTTACCTTTTTTGAATTACTAAGGATATATTTATTGTTGATTATGAAATTAAAATTCAGCGCTATGGGTTGGCAGAATCTGTGTTGCATATGTAACTTTAGCATATAAGAATTCATTGATACTCTCCTGAAATTTATCCGCTATTTTAAGTCACACGTGACCGTTGATCCACCCACTCAGCTATTAACTCATATTTAAACAATATAATTTTATTAAAAGAAGTAAAATCATAACTGCTATCCTGGAAATAAAAGGACTTCCTAAAAATACATAAATGCTAAATGTAAATGATAAGACTATACTGACAGATTATAGTATTCTTCAATGTGTATTTCTAAACAGGACATTATATTTATATTTTAAAAATTCTCTCACAGGAGCGGCGCATATTAAATGTTGGAAAATGGCGCATACATTTACGGGACTTAAATTAAAAGGAGAACTTGGCAGATTTGGTAAAACAGAAATCTGCGACGTGCTCGGTGTATATCCAATGCCCGATGAGAAAGTGTGTATACATATTATAATTCCTTTATAAACTAGCGAATAATCCACCAGATTATAAGTGGTCACCACTTTTAGAAATTTTAATCATCTCTTATATTTTCAATGCGCAACCAAGTTTAAGGACTGATGAAATATGATACCCCTTTGTGTCTGTAGTCACACGCATCCTTCAAACCAGAACACGAAAATACTTAGTAACACTGTTTGGCTGTAGAATATTGTTAAGTTATCAAAACCTCTACCAAAAAGTAATATTATATAAAATGTTCAAATATATATAAAATTAAGAAGATAGATTGGAACAATAATTGCATACAGAAGCTTTGATTTTTGAAATGGTGATTCCAGATACTATCTGGCTGCGAGTGGGGTAATATTCTCGTTTGGGAAGCTGGTCTAGTTAAATTGGAAGTTACTCAACGTGGAAGAAAAACCTGCCATAAAGCACCGATCGTTTGTACTTTGTTATAAAATGCATAGAATTTAAGGATTTTTGTACGGCATTTTTATTGAAATTCTAAATTTTAAGTGGCAATTATCACTCAGAAATTATAATTTAACATGAATCTTATTTTCAACAAAACAAAACCAAACTGTTAAAGTGCAATGAATCCTTGGAATTCATATATCACTAGTGGTAATAGCTATATTTTTTGTACATTTTTACATAGTTTTTTGGTAGAGTAGTCCTTTATTTTTATTATTTGTCTAGGATGTTTATTATTTTTAATATTTCAGGTCCAATTTATGTTAAGCCCGAATGCTGATGAGGTCACCACTATCGCTCGTGACGGATATATTCGTGCTTGGTATTGGGACACAGTGGATCAAGCTGATCCACCTGAAGACGACCCATTCGTCGAATTAAATCCGGTTGCTGAAACTTATGTACGATATTATTTAACATTTGACTTTTTTGCTATACAGTGTTTAAATTATTAGAGACAAAAATTAGGCACATGAAAATTAATTGATGTTAGCTCGGATTCCTTGAAATCTATGTTTAAGATAAAAATGGACTATAGACTCCAGCCTGGACCATCTAGACTTATATTATATTGTATATGTATATTTCCAATGGTATATATTTGAACCTAACCTCGTCATTCACATTCCACTTATTTGCAGGTACCAGGATGTCAAATAATGTGCTTGAAACACCAACATGATATGTACTGGTACGCTCAAGTAAGTAAAAATATAAAATTGTGAACTATCCACGATAGTGTCTTGCACATGATTTTTATCGTATAGGTTGGCGGAGGAGCACATGGGCCACCTGATGGTAGGTGGTCACCATCACACATAGATAATGACGCTGTAAGAAATATTAATCATTCCCTACATCGTCAATGTGCCACCAACCTTGGGAACTAAGATGTTATGTCCCTTGTGCCTGTAGTTACACTGGCTCACTCGCCCTTCAAACCGGAACACAACATTACTGAGTACTGTTATTTGGCGGTAGAATAACTGATGAGTGGGTGGTACCTACCCAGACAGGCTTGCACAAAGCCCTACCACCAAGTAAATAAATTTAAACAATAAGTAAGTAAATTTAAACAGTCCTTGAAAATTCTTAGATCATTGTGACCAATGCCTTCTTACGGTGGAAATCCACGATCGCGATAGGTAGAAGCCAACTTTGCAGGTTCACTAGACATTATAAAATATTTTTTTTGGTGGAAAATCTTTTTTAAGGCCCGACCCAGCATTTTCTCTTAGGGCTTCAGAAATCAAAATCAAAATATATCTACTTAAATCAAGTAGGATTTTACAAGCACTTTTAAATCGTCATTTAACAAACCATATTAAGTGAAACTACCACAGATTCGGAATGCAAATCAGAATCTCCAAGCTCATAAAATGGCCATACTTTAACTACCTATGTATATTGATGATCTAAACAAAATGAAATCTTTAATTAAAAAGTAAAATGATGTGAGTAAAACTTTTAGGATGCCAATGGAGGAATATGGACTGTTGATATAGAAATAGACAAATTACAATGTAATCATACAAAGATTATGACATGTCATGCCAGTGGCGTCGTAGCTATGGCTGCTTTGCGCACATGTCCAATACTGATTACTGCTGGGTGTGACGGAGCGCTGCATGCATATAACACTGAGACTCACGCACTGCTTGCCAAGTACCAGTTCCAGGCAGCCATTACTTGTATGCTCTATCCACCGACAGACGTAAGTTATCATTATTTTACAAAACAATGAAGACCATGTAATTAGTTATTTTTAGGCATACAATCTCACTTGGAAAATCTAATATTATTAATAACTAGCTGTTACCCGCGGCTTTTCTCGCGTAGAAAATACGAATATATTTGCAAATTAACTTAAAATATTACACAGATGTAAATCCTCTTTGTTAACAACACTTTTTTCCAATTAAAAAGTAGCCTTTCTCAGGCTCTAGACTATATGTGTACCAAATATCATTTAAAGCGGTCCAGTACATTTGGCATTTATGATATTAGTATGAATTTAATATCATACATTTAATATTATATGTCAACAACGTCACTGTATCTAAAGCACTTATTAAACAAAAATATGTATTACCTCTTTTATTTAATAGGTCGATGCAACTTCACGAATAGTACTGGTAGGGTTTGCTGATGGGATCTTGCGGACGCTGCTTATTCACCCGGAACGTCTTCAGGCGCAATCGACGTTAATAGAAGTTCGTGTACATTCCGATCTCACTGTCCACAGTGAAGACTCTATTCACGCTGACGTCATCGATCTGATATCGGTAAGTTTTGGAAGTATTCACTTGAATGAAGTCTGTAAATTCTGCTTTTATCCAATACTTCTCTTTTCGAATTCCAATTTATCGGAAATTTTGTGTTCTAACTGTTTTAGTTTTCATCAAGCGTCTGCTCTCTATGTGCCGGATTTTTTATTGAATGCTTATATATTTACATATTAGGTATATATTTATTTTAATTTCCAAGCTGTTGTTTCATAATTTGCCTTCAAGTTGTACCAAAATATATTATTTCTCAATTTATATACTAGAAACTTTCTTCGGCTCCAAATTCTAAAAATATAAAAATCTGGAAAGTTCAAATATAGACTATTAATTTTCAGTTGTTAAAACCACACTCTAAGTCCTTGACGCAAATAACAATAAATGTACAGCGAACGTTACTTGTGACCTGTGGAGATGACAGCACGATATTCCTATACAATTTGGAATTAGGAACTCCTTTTAAGCTTCATAGATTGGGTTTTATACAAACTCCTAACAATGTTGCTTTTATGACTTGGAGACCAAATGAAGTGAGTATCAAGATTTATTAAGAGCAGTATTTTTTAAAATTGCTTATAAAAACGCTACTTCTGATTTATAAAATTTGAAATTGGAATTAGTTTTTCATGTTTTTTTAATCTGTTCTAAAATTAGATAACTAACAATGTAAAATTAACTTTATTGACAATTTAAGGAACGTATTCTTCTTCTGTGTGGTCAACTCGGGCTTATAATCGAAGCTACTCTGCCCGATATTCCTATAAAGAAATACAGTGAAATCACTACTTTCAAACAAGAATTTGTTTCAACTGAAGAAATTGTTGTGAAGAAATATTAGTAAGTATCAAGAATATTTTTTTTTTATAATCTAAAAGCCTAATGACAAAATTTGAAAGAAATTACATATAATTGAAAAAGGTTTTATTTAAAATAAAATAAAATATTTCAGTATGCGTAATAGACCGTTCCCAACGGAAGAAGATTTAGCAAGTATTGATGAAGAAGCTCTTAAAGCTCAAGAGGAAAGTGAAAAGGATAAAGATGAGGAAGAGGAGGAATATGTTGGTGAAATACAATTAGGTAAAGAGTTACCTGTGTGCATACGTAGAGACGTACTAATATTTGTCACAGTCCTTGTGAATATTATCTATGATCTCTTGACGCAAAAGCAAAGTTATCTTAAATAGGCAACAGTTAAAATTATGATTATCCTCAACATCCAGGGACCCATTATTTAGCAGCCTGTTGTATTTTTAATTTAAAAAAATTAAAACATTTGTTTATGCCCAAAAAGGAAATTAAATTCGGAAAATGATTTGAAAAGTTTTACTACTACTACTACTACTACTACTTACTAAACACTACTTTAGTTCGACTTTATAATAATTAGTAAATGCAAAAAAAAAGTACAAATAAAAACCCATTAACCTTGTTTTTAGTGGAGAGTGACAATGAAACGGGTACTACCATAACCTGGGCTCAGTACTGCGATGAAGGTATCTGGGTAGTCCAACAAGGTACTGGTGCGCTGTTGCTCGTCAAACCTGGGAATAATAAGATAATAAAATATGGACCTATCCCTGGTGCTTGGTGTGATGATATTACAACTTTAAAATTCATGTATGTGTTTAATTATTATTTTTAGCAAATATCCAAATCGAATATAATCACGAAGAGTGTTGGTAATCTAAAGCTCGATAATTTTCGGTGGACATATGTAATAGACGCCTCACATCAAGACGTCAAAACCTCACTCGGAAAATTTATAGCAAAAAAGATATTAGCACCGGGTAGCTTTTCTTCTAGATATTTTTCTAATTAATCAGCAATTATGGATCAATAGTTAGATTTAAAATTAGACAGAGAAAAAAGTTCATAACTAAATATACCCTTTTCGACTTATGATTAAATGATTGAACATAAACTATTTTGTTAATACCAAGATGCGAAGATCGGTATCTTATATTGGGAACAAACTCAGGATACATTCGCGTAGTGCGCATGCCTACTGAAGAAGAAGATACACCAGAACACCATTACTTGACGTGGAAAATGGCACAGCAGAAACTACTTAAAAAGCTTAAAGGAAGACGATTAGCGAAGGAAGAGGTGAGTTTATAAGAATTAAAGGACACTTGATAATCTAATATGTACCTGGCTGATATCTAGACGAGTAAAATTTAATTATTAGATTCAATTTTGTTAAAAATAAATGTGTGTGGCCAATGGAAAATGCAGTGTTGATCCTGTTTTAAAAAGAGGCTTTAGGTCGAGCAGTGACAGATACACAAGAAAGTCTGTGACAAAACTGTCCAAGAAATGACAATTATTCGTAATATTGTGTTTTAGAATCAACCGACACCAAGAATAGATTTTATTGATTATTACTATCTCCCAATTCATGATCGTTACACGGGAGCGATAACTTGCCTGGAATTTAGTTTTGATAACAAGTAAGTAATAACATTAACAATATAATCTATACATATAATTAAATTGCAGTGTCTATTTGTAATATTAAAATAGCCGTTTTTTACTCAATGCATATGTATACACGGTACATATACCAAAATAAGATTTTTTACAATTTTTGTCCGTCTCTCTATCTGTCTGTTTGTTCCGGCTAATCTTAGGAACGGCTGGACCGTTTTTGACGGGCATTTAACAGGCAGATAACTGATATAATAAGGAGTAACTTAGGCTTCAATAATACTTTTTTTTGTTAAAACCTAGAGCATAAAATAATTGCTGCAAATTTTCAGATATTTATACACAAGTGGACGAGATGGTAATATTTTCTCGTTCATTATAAACTTTTCGGAACCTCTAATTTCTTTCCCTCCTTTAAAGTCACCAAAAGAAGCTATCGTAAGTATTTTCTTCATTACTTAAAGTCATAAGTAAGAGGTGTTTATGTTGTTGTTATGACGTTTATTTTGATGTTATAGAAAGTACAAAAGATTAAAGAGCCCAGTACTGTTGATGGAGAACTAATGTCGCATGAGGAACTAAAACAAAAGGAGGAGTACGACAAGATGATATCGATAGCCAACGCTCACAAGAAACGTGTTCGCGACCAGCTCGCGGAATTGACCGCTGAATACACTAAGCTTATTAAAGCGTAGGTATTTTACCTAAATTTCAACCGAAGAAATTCATATATGCTTTAGTCTCTAGATTTTGTTTCAAATATTGTGATTCTGTATTTCTATTGAATAATTTGGCTTTTTTTATTAAACACATCAATCAACAATTTCTAAAAAGTCAAATTTTAATACGCATTAATTGAATCGATCTTTTCTGTCAGAATTCGTTTGAAAGCCTTTTCCACTTTTGATTTAGCAGTTGAATGACTTAACTCATTTAATGATAGATGATCTTAATATAACTTGATATAAATGGGTTGGCTTATAAATTAATGATATAAACAGAAATCGATCTCTACCATATTCCCAACAAATGGACGTGACTCTGGACCCTCGTCCACTCGTGGTGCAAGAGCAAGAATTGGAAGAAGCAAAAGCGCTCACTCGTCGTAAACTGGCACATCAGCTAGAAGCTTCAGACTTAGCTCTGCACAAAATGTACTCAAGGAATATCATACAACTTGACGTTTTTCCGTTCACTTTAAAGGCTATCAGGTCAGTTATATGCCGGTTTCTGATTGGCAAATCATCTAACAGATGTTGATGACAAGTATTTTTTAATTGATATTTGGTTTATAGAAACGTTCATTGAATGATTTGTACTAGTTTTGCGTACTATGTGCTCATCTATTATGGCACAGTACGTTGTGAATGACATAAGTTACATACATTCTTCCTCTATTTATACAACTCTATTTTCACAAAATTTCTAAGTTAACAATATACAGATCGATAGTTTAACTGGAAATTAATGACATGAAGTCATTATAAATAAATCGATACCTTTAAAAAAAACTTGAAATGTTGAATGATTTGACATTCTAAATACTGTAAGTATCCTTCCATACATCATGGATAAGTTCCATCGTCGTCTCAAGCTATCTTGCGATTGTATTTTGTTAAACGCAATTATAATCAAAATACATATGTTTTTACGCGACAGGGATCCAGAAATAATGATAAGACCATTACGACAGAAGAATCTATCGAAGGCGTTCACGGACCAACTTCAAGAAGTTCATCAGAAAATGTATGAAGCATCACTTCGAGGACGGTAAGTCAAAACATATTTTATTTCTTCTTTATATTTACTACTATTTAAGAATTTTTAATCATTGTACTTCAATCTTTTTTTACACGCTTACATTAGGAATTTAGACCTATTTGCATTAATCGAAAGGGAGAAAAGGTAAAATAGAATACTATAATTAAAAACCCGTATAGTACGACACAACTTAGATGTAGCATCGGAAAACTGAATAAAGTCGATTACTGCCGAAAAACAACAGAAGTAGCGCCCTAATCCGAGAAAGCAAATGCAAGAAAATTGTCGACTCAAATTGACGAATATTTTAAGTCATATGATATTACAAGTTATTAGGTTTGTGTAAAGATCATATTCACATAGTAAATAAATATCTATAATTTGGGATAGTGTACTTAATTCGGATGTGATCAATTTTACGTATTTTGCCGATGCTACATCTAAGCTGTGTCGTAATATACGTATTCATTAATTTACAATTACTATTATTATTCATAGAATAAAACGATATATTTAGGAGAGCAGAATCCTCAACACAGAAAGCGGTAGCGAAGAAGTTGTCATTAGGTCCTCCTCGTGTGGCGTCATTTTTGCTCGGCCTACCGCCGAATCCACCTCATCCCTTGAAGAAAGCACTTCGTAACTATTACCAGAGACTTAATCGTCACCATATTCAATTCATTGAGGTTTGTTTAGAGTTATTAAAAAATTAATCTTTATAAGGACTTTTTAAAACTTTGATAAATTTAATTTGATGGTATGTATTTTATCAATTATGGATTTATTAATCGATGATAGTTTTGGGCTACAAAAGGGATGACTGAAAGACATTTGCACGTCTCGGAGATGATTATGCTGAGAGGAATGTCTGGTGTTACGCGAATGGATAGAGTAAGAAATGAGTACATAAGAGGAAGTTTGAAAGTGAAACCGGTAAACGAGAAGTTATTTGAAAACCGGCTGTCATGGTATATTATGAAGAGAATTGAGGACCTCGTTGTAAGGAAGGTGTAAAGATAGAGAAGGACTCGAAAAACGATGGATGGATTGTGTAAAAGAAGATATGGTTAGAAATAATATTACTTATGAGATGAAGACCGACAGAGAAGTATGGATGGATAAGACTTGCTGAACCGACCCCAAATAAAATTGGGATAGGGGCAGGAGTATGATGATGATTTAACGTTCGATCAATATTATCTAAAGAGATTTTTATTATTTTTTTTCGTTTAGTGGCAAGAACATTTGTCCAGAAAACCCGATTCCCATGCGTTACCTCCAGGCGCTGCTGAAGCATTAAAAGAAGCTGAAGAAACAATTGGAAATCGCGTTTTGAAAACACAACCTGACTACGTAGCGCCACAAGGTCACAATACACAGCTTCGTATCTGTCTTACACGTAAAGAAGTGAGTTTTACTAATAGTACAGCCTTATTTGCTATTAAAAGTCAAACAAAAGCAACAAATACTCAAAAGGTTTTAGTTACCCAAACCAATTAACAGCACCGTAAAACAGAATAATTCTGATCCACGCGTAACAATAATCAATTATATGAATTCTTGACTAAAAAAAACATACAGACTTTTATTTGGCCCAACCAGCGGCTTGACAACAGAACCTCGTCGTTTTGGGCTTATAAACTAGCAAGTGGACCAACGACGCAAAATTAAAATACAAAATACAAATTAACCAATGTACTAAATATTTTATGTTGTATGTAATAATTTGACATGACACAATATATGTACTTATTATTTCTAATTATGTTTCCAACTTTCCTTCAGATATACGATAATAAACGAGAATTTAACGAGAAGGTGTTAAAGCTACGAGAACAAAAAGTTAGGCTTGTTGAAAAAATGCAAGAAATTGGGAGGCGTTTGGCAGAAATACGGGTCGAAATTCCTCACAAACTCGCCAATCACCCTCCCCCCGTTCCAATAATTGATGACAATCTGGAGTTTCCAGAAAAAAATCTTGAGGTAATTTTGTTGGCATACTTTTGATTACAACTGAGACGGCCCAATGGCAAAATATAATAATAATATAAACCTTGATCTAACATTACAAAAATTTTAACTCGATCAACAATTTATACCAATTAATTTATTATTTCATCTCGTGCCCTAACATCACATCTAAGATAACTTGCATGTGTTTGATGTGAATTCTGTCAAGTGTTCATGCAACAATACACATCGAAGCAACGTGCTGAAATAAGCCACAAGCCTTAAGGGTAGAGGGCCTTTGCCCAGCAGTGGGACATTTACAGGCGTTTACTTTTAGATTAACATTTATCTGATTAATAATTATTATTTTGCCATCACGAATCATCATTGGTAATTTTAGATAAAACCGGAAATCGCAGTTCCTGCTAGTCATCGTGCGACGACAGCACGGAAACCGCAAGAACGAAGACGATCGATGATGTATCCACAGCCGCGGGTTCGTCAGCCGAGAGTTGCTCGCTTCGTTCCAATAACTGGTAGCTATTCAATCTACACTAATATTATAAAGAGGAAAACTTTGTTTGTTTGGTTGTAATGAATAGGCTCAAAAACTACTGGACCGATTTTAAAAATTCTTTCACCATTCGAAAGCTAAATTAATCCCGCATAACATAGGCTAATTTTTATTTTGAAAAAAAAAAAATAGGGTTCCGTAAGATATTTTGGGTTTTTCGGACAAAAAAAGGAAAAAATCTATCTAAAAAGTTGATTTTTTTGCGTATGATGCCTAAACTATAAAAGATAGAACTATAAAATGTTCTAACTCCGGTCCTTAGAGGTCATAATGGCCTCCGACCTTAAGAACCTCATCAGATTCGTGGCTGATGTTGGTCTGGCTGAGGTGTTGTGATCACGAATTTGAGGTTTATCACAATAGATCCAAGCGCCGGTTGCAGTAATTCTTCAAATGTGACCGTGCCTCAGCAGTAGGGATATTAAAAGACTGATTATGAACCGTTATCTACGCGGGCGAAGCCGCGGGCGACCGCTAGTTATTTATAAAATAGAGCTATACTCTTATGAATTTTAAGCATTTTTATGGCCAAGCTATATATATACCTACAGTTTGGCCAAGAGAATACTCAAATAGAAACGCAAATTTGACAAGAAAGAAAGAGATCGGATGACTTTTAAATAGTAATTTATACACTGTAGTGTGAATTTATCCATAAAAAAATGGTTTTACTCCTCTCCAAAGGAGCGTACTCCTTCCTTAAAGGACGGCAACGCACCTGAAAGTCCGCCAGTGTTGCAGACTAATTTGTAACATCTGTTCCCAAGAATCATGTAGGCATTCATGAAATAAAGAAATTAAATTCAAATCATCATCATCACTACATAATATTTATCGTGTATATTTTGACGAGGTAGTTGCTCTAAGAATGAACTAAATGCTTGAAAGTAACATTTTCCGTTTAGAATCCCGCCCACTCACAGCATCTTGGGAGCTTTTAAAACCGAAACAAGACCAAGAATCATCTCCCATTGAAATTGAAATTCGAGAAAGGCGAATTGAAAGGTAAACGTTACTAGGATCGTTAACCAGATGAAAATCCAATAAAGTTTAAATTACTAAAGGTTACATCACGCATCGGAATATATTTTTTAACTATATTTTATAAAGTAGGTAAGTGACATGGGCCACATGTTGAGAAGTCGCCACCACCTGAGTCTATCATTCGTATTGGAAGACAAGAAATTTTCTTACAATCCTACATCGGCAATGCGTCGCAATACGAGTCTCAAAAACACAATAGTCAAAGTCAAAAACAAATATTTTTATCCAGCATATAATATCCCTTTGTGAAATATCTACTACCGATTCAAAAATACTTCGCACCTCATCCGTAACACCAACCATTAATTGCTCAAATATTTTCTGATTGATTGATGAACTCCATTAATAATTCCCTGCACTACATGATGGTATATATATCGACTGCATTGTTCCAAAGTTAAATGCCATATGACATTATAATATCCAAATAACCAAAATACAGACAAGCCGTAATAACAACTGCCAATAGTTTATTTCTTTTACGGCAAAGGGTGCAGAGCTATCTATCAGTGCTATCTAGTTGTCAATCTACTTATATATCTTACATGTATTTGATATTAATTAACAAATAGAATATGTCTAAAACAATATTTAATTATTTAGGCATTTGTATGAACAAGACGTACTGATAGTGGATGCCGATATATTGGTTCAGGAGTTCGACTCCAGGCTTCGGCAACTTCAGCGGGAACGTATACGCGTGCAGGTATTTTTTTTAAATATTTTGTTTATAAACAGTTTTGTATGTACGACGGGCATTCATTCAACGTTAACAGCTATAAAAATGGTAGTTTTTCGAAAAACAATGTATTAAAATCGTTTATGTGTAATGTACAGCTGGGGTAAATCACCTTAAGGTCTATTTTCGTGTGCTCATTATGAACGATAATCTGCTTTACCGATTGAAAATGACATATTGCTTCGCAATTATTTGATGTTTAGATTCAAAAGGTATTAAGAGCTTGAGACTTGATAAAGGAATGAATTTGAGAACTGACGAAGGTTTTCTTAGTCTGACTGTACGAATACTACTATTACAACTCCAGAAAGTTGTTGATCAAAGAGTCATGTGATATTGTAATGACAATTTTTGCCTATGTGACGTCACAACGGATCTCTAGACTATATTAAAAAAATTGTCCCATTTTTCACCTATTTTATAACGTTACGACCGTCTGTTGCACTTCATGCAACCTGTAAAGATATTCCGGACATTTTAGTTTTATTTTAGGAGTAGAAGAAATGCTTAAATAACTCAAAATGTTACAGGAGAAAAATCAGTTATTGGAACTGCATCTATACCAGTTACACAGGGAAATGACAGTGTTGAACCGTTTTGAGGCTCACGAAGATCGTTTAGCAGAGAGAGTTTACGCTAAATTAATGCAGGTCACTCATTAAACTTATTTATGTAAAAGTGTGACTGTTTATGACTTACTATAATCGCCCTATAATTTTTTTTACAATTGTTTACATCTTTTTGACTAAAAATTTCTCGCAAAGTCATCTTATATTGAATTGAGAAATATTAAATTTTGTTATTCTGTTCAATACTTTTTATCATAACAAATTACTTGAGACCTTTCGGCTGTGTATGTAAAGATTATTTTATTGTTCATATATAACCTGATTCTCTGAATACCAACGACTGTATATGATCATCATCCTTATCCCAATCTATTTCGGTTTCAATGTCTTCTTCCATACTTCCCTATCTAACGTCATTTTTTTATGGAATAGGTTGGCATATGGGCCACCTGATGGTAAGTGGTCACCATCACCCATCGACAATAACGCTGTAAGAAATATTAACTATTCCTTACATCGTCATGTGCCACCAACCTTGGGAACTAAGATGTTATGTCCCTTGTGCCTGTTAACTACAGGCTGGCAACTATTAACACTGGCTCACTCACCCTTCAAACCGGAACACAACAATACTGAGTACTGTTATTTGGCGGTAGAATAACTGATGAGTGGGTGGTACCTACCCAGACGGGCTCTTACAAAGCCCTACCACCAAGGTCATCTCACAAGTAACATTACTTTCAGCCATATCATCTTTCACACAATCCATCCATCGTTTCTTCACGACGTAATACCTATAGTGATACAAAATTGAACATATAAATTGTTATATTCCTTATATAACTTGTAGGTGAGAAGTGTAAATGACCAGATAATCGATTGTGAGCATCGTATTGAAGAGCACAAAGCGGAAAAAGAACGGCTCGACCTTGCGTGTCAGGATTTGCAGAGACAGTTCAAGAAATTAGTGCAAGATAATAAATTCGCTGATTTCCTTCGAAGGATATTCAAAAAGAAATATCGCCCACCACGCGATAGAAATGAAGATGGTAATGTACGAGTATATAATACAGTACCCCTAGTACAAGTTTCAATACTTCTTGCGTTAATAACGTATCGTTTATTCGAAAACGTTTGCGAAGTATTTGAATTCGATAGTATGAGTTTGACATTACTCGTTTGCGTTAAAACCATGATAGCCATCGAGCTACTCGAAAAAGACTACCACACAATTCATATATCCGTCTCGCTTACACGCGGTAAAAAGAGTGAGAGAAAATATTATGTCATTTTTATTGATATAGATATATAAACATAATTATAAGCTGATATACATACGCTAAAATAAGACCATACCATTACCATTTATATTAAAAAGCTTTATTTTGACGAAATTAATAAATAAATCTTATTATTCATTAAAAGAGTACTCTTTGGACAAAACGTCTGAATTTAGGCTCGGGTTCCATCACATAACACTAACTATTGTAAAGAACAGCATTGTAAATGTGTTTATATGAAAAGAGCAACTACGCGAGTTTCCTGCCATTTATTCTCGCTGGAGGCTGCTCTCAAAAACGGTGGTAGTATTTAATTATCGACCAATCAAAAACGCTTCAATGTGAAGTTTAACATAATGTTGTCTTAAATTTTCGCGATTATTACACATTTAAATAAAACTAGTTATTACGGATTTTAATCGCGTATATTAATTATTTTGGACATCCCGACGTTTCGAGCACTTTACAGCGTTCGTGGTCACGGCTAGACCACGGTAGGGTAAAATAATTAATATACTCGATTAAAATCCGTAATAACTAGTTTTATTTAAATGTGAAGTTTACTTAAATAAAATTGATTTCATATATAACGATGATATCAATCTATTTTTAAATTTATTTTCGATACGCTTTATGTTATGACACAATTAATATTTCATTTGGTTTGAACAGAATCGTCTGAATCCGAATCGAGTTCGTCTTCAAGTGAAGAAGAAGACGAAGGCAGTTTAGATAGCCGAGACATTGGACCCATAAGGCTTGATCCAAACATATGCCCAGAGGGTTGTGATCCAGATATTTACAATAAGACTTATGAACTTAGAAATACAAGGTAAAATCAGACGTATCTACCTAAAGATTCGAATAATGTTAAAAATCTCATTAGAAATAACTAAACAAATCTTTAAAAGCTTAAGCAAATTAAATTTCACCAAAAACCGTAAATATGTTTTTACACTAATTTTCGTTCGCAGCCGAAGGACTTAAAAAAAATCGAAAGTACTTTAAAAGTGAATTTATTTTAATTCGCAAATTTATTTTACAAATATTAATATTAATTTACTTAGACTACTTCATGTGTTGAGGTTGTAACACAGAATGCCCTCAGAACCAATTATTATAAAATGGTTTTAATACTTTTCTTAATTCTAAGAGACACAGAAATTATAAAGAAAGATCGGTGTGGTCCGTTGTTGGGCGGCGTGATGTTGCGCAAGTGTTGCTGGTACCGGGCCGTCGTCGATGGTTTCGGCGAACGCGATGTCCCAATGTATAGTACGACACAAATTAGATGTAGCATCGGAAAATGCAATGGAATGAAAATAAAACCGATTACTGCCGATTTACACAACCAATAGAAATAGCTCCCTATCGCGCCATTCGACGCAATTCGTCGTTATAGATTCTCGCGTCAGAGAAAGCAAGTGCATGTAAATCGACGCGTCAAATTGACGAATATATTAGGTCATATGATATTACAAGTTATTACGTTTGAGCCAAGATCATATTCGCATGAGAAATAAATATTGATAATTTGGGATAGCGTACTCAATTCGGATGTGATCGGTTTTACGAATTTTGCTGATGCTACATCTAAGTTGTGTCATACTATACCTCCATAGGGTCGCATACATAACACACTTTAACTCACAGCTTACACATCATTTTATTTATTATAAGACGAGTTTATATTTTAATATTTAGGCATAAACATGAACAAGAGATGCTAGAGAAAGATCACTTGGTAGACTTGCTGCGGAAGGACATTGATGCGCATAACAAAATCAAAAGGAAGTATTCAACGCAATTAGAGAAAAGGAAACAAGAATTAAGAGAATTTATGGTACGTCAATTGTTTTTAGTGAGATTATATTTTATATGGATGATTCTGTTGTTTTTCTTTTCATCGGCACATAAAATCAAAGCACCTCTATCACCGATACACTTCCAAGATTATGAAAAACTTTCTCATGAACAAGACATCCGTATATAATGTCCCCTAATTAATAAATGTAATAATAAAAATAACCATGTTCATTTGAAATCTTATAACTTTCATAAAAAATAATTGAGTGTAACGTAGGTACATATTATTACAGATGGAAAAACAAAGCTGCATGAACGAAGTCGACCAAGTTGTGATACTACGCTACGATCAGATACGGGCTTCAGCTATACGCGGATGCACTGGACCCGGGGGTCTTTCGCAAACGGTCGTCTTTCCAGAGAAGATGCTGAGCAAGCTGAGACGGAGAGTGCTGGAATTGCAAGACGAGATCCAACAGCAGAAACAACGACAAAAGTAATGACAACATGACATGAACAGCCTGTAAATTCCCACTGCTGGGCTAAAGGCCTCCTCTACCTTTTTGAGGAGAAGGTATGGAACATATTCCACCACGCTGTTCCAATGCGGGTTGGTGGAATACACATGTGGCAGAATTTCTATGAAATTTGTCACATGCAGGTTTCCTCACGATGTTTTCCTTCACCGCTGAGCACGAGATGAATTATAAAGACAAATTAAGGACATGAATCAGCGGTGCTTGCCTGGGTTTGAACCCGCAATCATCGGTTAAGATGCACACGTTCTAACCTCTGGGCCATCTCGACTAAAAACAAAAGTAATGCTATAAACTAACAGAAACTGATATTTCCATCATACGATGGGATAGCGTACTAATGGACTATGTTAGTATAGGAAAAGAGAATCTGTGTTTATTTTAACGTCATGTGCACTGTATTCCCTTTTAAGATGGTATATTCGATGCTATATTGTAGTTTGTCTCTCATTAGGCGTGCTCTTCAGGTTTTAAATGAAACGAACATAACGTGAGGGTTGTATATTTTGCGTTTCATTGATACAGAGTTTGTGTCGCGACTGACTAAACATATCTATCATAATTATAAAGAAAAGTATGATGCATTGCTTATAACCTATTTTTAGAAGTGGTGCCATGTATTATGCAATAGGCTATTAGACAATGCGAAAAATAAATCGTAAATTATGTAATCAGTGTATATTATGAGTTTAAAAATGGTTATTTACTTACGAAACTTGAAAATAATACTTAATTTATTCAAAAATCAATAAAAAAAATACATTTTTTTCAAACGTTTGTCACGTGACACAAAACGTTCCTGATCGGCCGGGCTTATGATGAAGTCACTTTCTTGTAAACCTTGCTTTACTACTATATGTACAGAATTAAAATACAGCAAAGTGACGTCACCGACCCCATTGCAGCGCCATATTGTCCAAGTATCGTTTTTGCGCGTTATTTAAATATGGAATTTTTAATATGATATTTTTCGGCAAATATGTACTAGAAATAAAAAAAACAACTTTTACTGGGTCCCTTAACCTTTTTTTATGGTATAGGTTGGCGGACGAGCATATGGACCACCTGAAGGTAAGTGGTCACCATCACCCATAGACAATGACTCTGTAAGAAATATTAACTATTCCTTACATCGTCAATGTGCCACCAACCTTGGGAACTAAGATGTTACGTCCCTTGTGCCTGTACACTGCCTTGTTACACTGGCTCACTCACCCTTCAAACCGGAACACAACAATACTGAGTACTGTTATTTGGCGGTAGAATGACTGATGAATGGGTGGTACCTACCCAGACGGGCTTGCACAAAGCCCTACCACCAAGAACACTCACTCAAGTGGGCGCAGTTGAAAATGAGTATTGTAGAATGTTGATGAGATCCTGTCGTTCAGAGTGAACCGCACGCACCTGTTTCGTATGAATGTTGACCTGCGCGCGATGGAGGCGCGCGCGGCCGAGCTGAGCGCGGCGATGCGCGACGTGCTCACGCGCAAGCTGGGCCGACCTCGCCGCGTGGACCGCGCTCTCGACGACCTCTTGCGCCGCCTCGCGCGCCGACACAAGTTCTCCGTCGCGCTCGACGTGCTGCCGCACATGCTGGCCCAGCTCACCAGCTGGCGAGTGAGTCAACATCACATATAGTACGACACAACTTAGATGTCGCATCGGCAAAATTCGTTAAACCGATCACATCCGAATTGAGTACGCTATCCCAAATTATCATTATTTATTTCTCATGCGAATATGATCTTTGCACAAACGCAATAACTTGTAATATCATATGACCTAATATATTCGTCCATTTGGCACGTCGATATACACGCACTTGCTTTCTCTGACGCGTGAATCTATAGCGACGAATAGCGTCAAGTGGCGCGATAGGGAGCTGTTTCTATTGGTTGTGTAAATCGGCAGTGATCGGTTTTATTTTAATTCCATTGCATTTTCCGATGCTACATCTAATTTGTGTCCTACTATACATTACTCTGATCCCGATGTAAGTAACTGAAGCACTTGTGTTATGGAACATCAGAAGTAACGACCACAAACACCCAGACCCAAGACAACATAGAAAACTAATGGTCATCTATATTGTCTCGGCCGGGATTCGAACCCGGGACCTCAGAGTAGCGTACCCATGAAAACCGGTGTACATCCCACTCGATCATGGAGGTCGTCAAATATTACTAGTAGGTACCTATTCTGATTTCGATTTCTATTATGTCCCTCAAGTTTAAGAATGGTTCAATTATCAGCGATTGAATTACAGTTCATAGGGTTCACTGTGTAAACTGTAACATTGAGAATAAAATATATCAAAATATACTTTATACAACTAGGCTTTTACAAGCACTTTTAAATCGTCATTTAACAACTATATTAAGTGAAGCTACCACGGGTTCGGAAAGTAGATTCTACCGAGAAGAACCTGCAAATACTCAGTAGTTTCGGCTTTTCGATTTATCCTGTCTGGAAATCAACAAGTATTCCCATTGCTGTATACCATTAATACCCGTCGCTATCATACTCTACTTTTGTAAAGAAGTTTGATGTCTATAACAGGAACGTCACAGTGGACTGGAGCAGAAATATCTAACAATCCTGAATCGATACTCTGATCGCCTTCGACTCGCCGCCGCTCTTCAGGCTGAAGTATATCCACAAAAGGTAACGTCAAATTTTGCATTCAGACAAAAATAAGTAATTTTCCATGGGTATTATTTAAATGGAAGTATATTTATTGATCCAGCCAGCAAAAGATTCAACAATTATGGCTGGAGGTTACGAACCTGAGCAGTATCAGCGTGACGTCATCCGTCTACGTATTGTTCGATCTCAACAATGGCAACAGATTCAGGTTTGATAATCAATAATATCCACAATAACAACAGCCTGTAAATTCCCACTGCTGGGCTAAAGGCCTCCTCTCCCTTTAAGGAGAAGGTTTTGGAACATATTCCACCACGCTGTTCCAATGCGGGTTGGTGTGGCATACACATGTGGCAGAATTTCTATGAAATTTGTCACATGTAGGTTTCTTAACGATGTTGTCCTTCAACGCTGAACGGTGAAGGAAAACGTCAATAACATCGATACAACTAAACGTTCCATGTTTTTTTTCTATTTGAAAAACTTAAACTAAAAGTTGTATCGTGTTAGACAATGTTTAAGTAGCTGAGATTCGCAATTTTGTCTGCTATTTAGACTATTGAAGTGATAATCGTAAATTTATCAAATAAAAATCAAATAATCTGATCACACAGGCCTTGGAAGAAGAAATTCACCAGCTACGCTTGAAACCTCTGTCACAGATCTCGTCTATGTCTGTGTTATCGCCACCTGTGTCAGATCGGTCGGAAATTAATCTCAAGTTTATACACGCGAGTGCGAGGCCGTTGCGACAGAAGTATTTTCCTATGTAAGGCTACTGAATTTAAGTTAAATGTTCATTGGTGTGATTATTGATATATCCAAACGCCATTTGGTGTATTTCGTTCATTGTGATACATGATTTTAATATGATCCTGCCTTTAATTTTCAGGCAGCATCATAATTTTCATTAGGCACTAAGATAGGTAGAATAATACATTACATTAGTTTAAAGAAACTTTTGCCTCGTTCTTTATCGTTCTTTAACTCTACTTTTTAATTTTTTTTGAATGCACCTTTATATACTCAATTTTGAATAGCAGATTTGTCTACGACACGTATAGTAAGGTACCATTCAGGAGCTATTATTGGTTTTCCACAAACGAAACATCAGTTTTTTTGATCATTCGTGTTAATGTTGTTAAATGTTTTATAATGAAAAAAAAAACACAAGTTTTAATTACCAATTAGACAATTATATTCTCTGTACGTAAAACGAATTGTTTTGAATCCCTGTACACGAATGCTTAATGCGACTTTTTCTGAATACACAGAACACCTCTGGGCTCACAAGTTAAGATAGTGTATGAGGTAAATTTGATGAAACTTTTATATGACTGCTTGGATCTGATGCGAGTGACCCGAGATGACGCAGAGGAACTTTTGCAAGAGCTAACAACGGAGCTCACAAAAGTAGTTTCAGGGTAAGCACACTAATGTTAACAAATAACCTTATACGGCTTATTGTAAAGCAGATATATGTAAATAGATTGTTTGCACTAAATTCTAAAACAGTACCAATTAAGTCATTCAGTATTTTTCTGTAAAGGCTTGAGTGAGCGTATAGATGATGTAACAAATCTACCCCCACAGTCACATGGCTCATTTAGCAAATTTATTATAAATAGATTACAAGATATGATGCAAAAGCGACCTCATCACAATTAGCGATCTCTGAAAAATCAACCTCGGAATGAAAGACGTTTATAATAATACAAACTTTATTGATAAACCTATACCCTGTCTATAATTACATTGTATGGTTAATGAAACTCTTAAAAATATCATATCAAATTGAATTTATATTATATAATTATGAGCGGAAATGTAATTGAATGTGTTTCCAGTGCCAAAACTCGTTTCGAAGTCGTAGACGCGTTAGTCCGGAAGTGGCTACTCAAATATGGCGGAGACCCAAGTCTCTACAAGAAACAGACGCGCGCCTTCGATGCACTCGCTACTTTGGCCGATCGACTTATTAACCAACATGTAAGTCAAAATATAATAGGCTATTTGACTGGTTTTTAAAATCCATTTTATATTATTTAGTTCACGTTTAGGAACTCAGTAAAAGTTGATTTTTTTATTTCTAGTACATATTTGGCGAAAAACATCATATTAAAAATTCCATATTTAAATAACGCGCGAAAACGCTACTCGCACAATATGGCGCTGCAAAGGGGTCGGTGACGTCACTTTGCTGTATTTTAATCTGTGGTACATATAGCAGAAAAGCAAGGTTTACAAGAAAGTGACTTCATCATAAGCCCGGCCAGTCAGGAGCGTTTTGTGTCACGTGACAAACGTTTGAAAAAATGCATTTTTACTTATGGATTTTTGAAAAAATTAAGTATTATTTTCAACTTTCGTTAGTAAATAACCATTTTTAAACTCATAATATACACTGATTACAATAATTCACAATTTATTTTTCGCATTGTCAAATAGCCCATTATATCAATAAGTAAATATGAGACAACATCACAGACATTGCTCTGATCCCAATGTAAGTAGCTAAAGCACTTGTGTTATTGAAAATCAGAAGTAACGACGGTACCACAAATACCCAGACCCAAGACGACATAGAAAACCAATGATAATCTACATCGACTCGGAGTGGCATACCCATGAAAACCGGTGTACACACCACTCGACCACGGAGGTCGTCGTTTATTATTATTATATTATATTGTCAGACACAACCAATAAAATGTGTTGCAACGTTCGCTCTTTTACACTAACAGACTCTTGGAAAAATCTTAATTTCCATTCTAAACGTGCAACGTAAAGGTGAACGATTAAATTATGTTAAATTTTTACAGAGTCCATATATCACTTTACGCCATCGTATTCTATACACGAAGTATCAAAAATAGCGCTAATTATTTTATTAATCGTGTAAATTAAAAGGTAGAAGCGATGGAAGGTTTAGACCCGAAAACTCATCAAATAATGCAGTCTCTCGAAGCAGCCCTTAAAGACGTAGCTGGCGAGAAAGAATCCCTTAAGGATCGGCTCGGTCCAGCTCTTGCCACATTGCTGCACACCGCAGATTCAGGTTAGTGTTTCAATAATAAGAAAATTATATTAAGAAGTTTTTAATAAGCCAAAAGTTTTATATGACGTTTTGAAAAGCATAGATTTTAAAACAACTCTTAAATTATTATAATAGTGTTTTTATATGCCCAACACTCGAACAAAAATTACGCTATAGTTCATACTTTCCATTATGTCCAATATAATACCAACAGATGTCTAGTTAAGTAATCGTGATGTATGACTAATGCTTCAAATTAAGCAGTATTTGTGAAATTATATTATACTTTGTGGAAGATTAGAAATAATTAAGTCCTTTTAAGCGATTTTGGTTGCTCTACTTGTTGCCGGTGTAAAAAAATGCAAAGCTTCTTTGTTGTACACTTGTCTAACAGGATCGGTGAGAGATAAGGCGTAGATCCGATGGCTTTGCTCTTCAAGGCACGTGAAATGACAAATGAGAGGCAAATGAGAAGTTTTTGAAGAAAAATATCCACAAACTTTTGATGCTTGATTCATGCAGGATTTTAATCTCAGACGAATTATATAGAAATAATATTAACTATAGATTCTAAATTATTCTGTGTCTATACCTACCTAGTTTTTTTTAGAAAGTGAAGATGCAATGGCTATAACTATGACGTCGCTAGTGCAGTGCCTAGTCGATGAAGCGCATCCTCTAACAGCGGAATCAATCGATCGCATTGAAGTCTTCAACGTCGTTGAAGATATAAAAGGTAACGCTACATGCGTTTACTGATTTTTTTACTTCATTTAGAAACCAAATATGCTATTTGAGTGGTATTTAAAATACATTTTATTATTATATAGTCGAGGTTAAGGAACCCAGTAAAAGTTGATTTTTTCTTATTTCTAGTACATATTTACCGAAAAATATCATATTAAAAATTTCATGATTAAATAGGGCGCGAAAACATTACTTGGACAATATGGCGCTGCAATGGGCTTGGTGACGTTACTTACCTGTATTTTAATCTGTGGTATACATATAAGGCAAGCAAGTGACATCATAAGCCCGGCCAACGCTGCTGCGTTTCGTGTCACGTGACAAACGTTTAAATAAATCCGTTTTTATTTATGGATTTTTCAGTAAACTAAGTATTATTTTCAACTTACGTTAGTAAACAACCATTTTTAAACTCATAATATACTGATTACAATAATTGACGCTTTATTTTTCGCATTGTCAAATAGCTTATTGAATAGTATTTTAAAAATATTTATCCATAAAATATAGATTGCGGAGTAAAAGCACCAGAGGAAGAATTGACGAACGTTGTAAAGTTGGCAATAGACTGTCTTCGCGCCCAACTCGTCAGTCCCGAAGAGAAGCGAGAGTTGGACAAAGAAATAGAAGATGCTCTACACGTCGATACGGTTATATAACTTTAGTTAATCAGCTTTACAACTAAGATATTTCATAATTACTATGCCATCAAACGCTCGTAATTTAAATGATAAGTGAATTACGTAACAAAAGAAAACATTACCTACTTTTCTTCGGATAATAATTACCTTAAATTAATGATTTTAATATAACACAAAATGTTTGTCCAGTGTGACTATTTCGCAACTACTAACATTTTGGTACAACTTTCATATTATTACTTGAGGGTAGGGATTTTTGCAAGTTCTGAACTGAACTGGTACCACCCAATCATACATATATTCCACCACCAAACAATAATACATATTGTTAGAATATTCTTGTGTTCCAGTAAGAAGAGTGAGTGTGTTATACTCACTCTTCTTACTGGAACACAAGCATAACGAAAAAAAATTATAACGTTTAATTTTTTTTTAGGAATCTCTAGCAACAGAGCGCGAAACTTCCGACGACAAGAAAAAGACAAAATAAGAATTATTATCTTAATATTTAGAAGCATTTAATTAAGTTTTTTTTTTAATTAGTAAATAAAGTTTATTGTTCCCTTACTTCCATGACTTAATACCGTTGCAAGTAACTACAGTATTGGGAATTAACTGATAACTTTTAGGTTCTAGGTAGTGTACCTATTGCATATGGCGCTGTAAATTACATATGCATAAGTTGTCGTATAATTTTATCAGCCTTGGTTCAGTTCGTGCAAATATAATTAGTTTAAATTAATATATTTTGTAATATAAGTGTCATTAGTAATAAATTTTGAAATATTTATGTATTTTTCTTCAACTAAAAGATTAATTAACAAAAAAATATAAATCCTATAGTAAATAATATATGCATACAGATGCGCAACGGCAACCATGATTTTTCAGACTCTTTATAGGTGTAGCCATACAGTGGACAACATTTTATTGAAAAAATAACCCAATGATTTTTTTTAGACGTAAATTCTTCTTATCATAAAAAGGAGAAAAAATATGTTTTTTAGCAAATACTCGATGGGTACACTGATTCTGCAGCCGGATCTTAGACTATTAGTATATTGAAATCATTGAATCATAAGTATTGAGTCCACATATAGATCAAACATCTCAATCAATCTCTATTTCAAATAAAGATTATATTAAAAACATATAAATTATCTTTATAAAAAAACTAGAACAATAATATTATAATAATTGATATTGTATACTGCATTTAATTACTTTGGATATTACAATATAATTCAGACCAATCGGAATCTATTCGATTAAAACGATTTTATTAAATTTTCTGTGACATTGCTTAAATTACATAAAAAAAAAGCTTTATTTTCCTTGTTCAAATAAGTTGCTAGATATATTAATTCAGTATTTGCTGAATAGTATCTCTGAAAACAAAATAATATTTCGTTACATTATTATTTAAACGTCCTAAAATAATAAAAATGTAATATAATAAGCATACTTCGTGTACATTTATACATTTCTTTATGCTTTTGATACCCATGTGTATGACAGGCTTAATGACTTCTTACATGGTTTGATTTTATTTTATTTTATCTGTGCAGTACTTTGTCCAACTGCAGCACAATCTGCACTTGCAATATTTTTTGTGTGCTCAATAAACTGCCGATACGTTTTAGTCGCATATTATTTAATTTAAAAATTAAAAATGTTTAATTATGATTTCGACAAAAATATAAACCTCATTTTAGTGACATAAAATTACTTTACATGAATTAATATAAGTGTTTCGTGCTACTTTCTATCTAACTGTAATTATGGGAAAACAAGTGTAAATTATTTTTTACTCAAGTGACAGTTATCTGATATCGACAATTAAAACAATTTTATCGGATTTAAGATCACCGATGTTATCAACGTAAATTCACACGTACGTTATTGCTACTGTCAAACAATGCCATGTATGCTCCAGATCATCTTAGAAGGAAGGAAGTTCGAGATGCTATGTACCGTAGTAATTCCAGTCTTGACTTGATATATGCTGACCACTCCACAGGGAATGGTTTGCGACGGGAGTATGGTAGTCACGGGTCAATTGACGTGATCGGGGGTACTAGCGAACGGCTCCCTGCAATGGTACATAATTACAGCGGCTTAAACGCACCCGACAAGCCATCTGGACTAAGCCGTTTGACTGACCGATTTTCCGAAGTATTAGCTAGCGATCATGCGGACGGGCCAACGCCAAGAGCCAGTGTCAGCCCCAAACCACGCCTCAAATTTAATAAACTATGGGGTGGTGCCACTCCAGTCATAGCTCGATCAGATGGCGATGGAATTATAACATCTGTTTCTGATGTAAACAAAAGGAAACAATTTGCACACTATGACTGTCAATCCCTTATGGCCAACTTGAGCTATGCTGCTGAAATCCGAGGAGCCCTGTTGAGCAGACGTCGTAATACAACAACGGGAGCATCAGCTGCATCCTTACTCGCTACACGTGGGTTACCACCAGGTGAAGATGCTGTTCCGGACACTGGTGATGGTCGATCAAATGAATTACTGGAAAGCTGTCCATTTTTCAGGAATGAATTAGGCGGTAAGAAATACTTTACAATTACTTATAACATGATTTGTGTTACCCTTTTTTCTAGAAGCTGCACTATACTAACCCACTATTTCCTTATACTGTGTCTGTTTCCTATAAATAATAACTATTTTCATTAATCACAAGACTTAAGTTTAATACAAAAAAAAAATACCTTTATTGAAAATTACCCTCATATATTAGAAAGAAGTTGTGTCTATGTATGTACTGAGAAAGAAACATACATAAATAAGACACAAAATATTTTTTTCTGCTAATCTGCCAGTATTTAAAAACCATATATATATCCATAATTATAATACTAGTACGAAGAAACAATTCTTTCATAAAAATGTGTGAATATTATGATTACTTTTTACACTACGATATTAGTATTCTGTGAGAATTAGGTGTCTCAATGTGAGTTTATTGTTATGCGCCTATTGTTTAGCAAAATAAATGGACAACTTTATTTATTACTAGCATATCTTTTAATAACATAAATTATTTTTTTTTTTTTTATTTATATGTTACCGGATTATAAGTATAATTATTAGTCTATAATAAATAATTGTTTTTAATGTAATAAGCCATTTATATTCTACTCCCAAACAGCACCAGTCAATGTAACTTCTAACACAAGGGACGATAACATCCTATTTTATAAAGTACCAATACTATAGGCACTGGTGAACTATAGCCCTAAATATTTAACACAAAAAGCAATTTCATTCTGATATAATTGATAGATTACTTGATGTGATGAAAATATTGTGTATTTTATTGTAAATTTAATGTTTTGTCCACATTAACAGTTTACTGTATGTGTAAATTTATTATGAATGAATGGTCTTCAAATGTACAGTAACATATAAAACATTAGTATAAGTACATATTTAAGATCATGTAATATCCAATATAATTACTATGTTATATCTAAAGTATGTTATTAATTTCTGATTTTTATGTATTCTGATAATTGAAATAATTTTAGTATCATTAACATCAAGATATAGATAGCATAGATAAATATACTAGTATCTCAATTGTCGATATGTTTGAAAATTATACGTCATATGGTAAATTACATTCATGACATATATGAGTTAACAAATTGAAATAATAGTATGAAATGCTTATGAAAACTTTTTTTTGTATGTCTGTTGTAATCAAGCATTGAAGTATATCATATAAAACAAGCTTATACTTATAAAAAATGGTTTAATCAGCCATCAAATCTGAAACAGCATTATGACATTAATAATTGATATTGATCTTTGCTACTGATTCTGTAATCAAAGTATAAAGTATCGAGCATTGAATGAACATAGCACACTATGCCAGACTCCACAATCTTTGCTCAAGTTAGCTTTTACAATTACTTTAAAAGATCAAATTGTCCTTTTATAGAATTATGTTAAATGTAAATCTACCAATGACAATTGAAAATTGTAATTAAGACTATGAATAACTGGCTAGAAACTCAGTAGTTAGTTTCTTCCACTTTTTCTATATATAGTTGGAACACTTCTTCCATACTCGTATAAGATCATCTTATAGATTTAGCACATTGTATGTTGCAATCCGTGGCATGATCAGAGCAAGCATTGTTGTCAAAGATCACCTTATTAGAAAATACTTTATACTTAGCACAGTATACACATTAAAAACACCATAATATATAAAAGTACTTTATTAACAAAGAGAGCTGAGATGGCCCAGTGGTTAGAACATGTGCATCTTAATCGATGATTGCGAGTTCAAACTCAGACAAGCACCACTATATATATGTGCTTAATTTGTGTTTATAATTCATCTCATGCTCGGCGGCGAAGGAATCGTGAGGAAACCTGCTTGTGTCTTAATTCATCGAAATTCTGCCACATGTGCAGTCCACCAACCCGCATTGGAACAGCGTGGTGGAATATGTTCCAAAACCCTCTCCTTAATGGAAGGGGAGCCTTATCCCAGCAGTGGGAAATTTACAGGCTGTTACTTTACTTTACTTTACTTTTATTTTAGCAAATGTTAAGATATACTATTATAGTTAATAAAAGAAATCATTTATGACACATTCTTATAAAACTTTCATTTTCATTACATAGTTTTGCATTAAGTATGCATGCTTAGAGTCAATAACTCTCCTATTTGTATGGTCGATAACATTGATTCAGTCATGCATTAGGAATGCATCTTCATGAAACATTAATTTATTAATATTTATAGTAATAATGAAACTAACTTTACTTGAGATGATTTTAATTTATTTTCAATTATTCCCTTCACGGTAATAACTTTAAAACTAATTATGTATTTAAAAAGTTATTTCTTCATACGTATAATTTTATCATAAACTACAAGACCAAAGCCATGTTTAAACTTGTTTGTGACTCATGCAATATGAATGTACTAAGGATTAGTGAATAAAGCCTGTTTTGATGTGTTTGAAAACATTCAGGATGCAAGGATGTTATCATTGCACAAAAAAGTAGTCAATACTTCTTAAAAATTTAAAAGAGCTGAGATGGCCCAGTGGTTAGAACGCGTGCATCATAACCGATGATTGAGGGTTCAAACCCAGGCATGCATCAATATATATATATAATCTCGTGCTCGGCGGCGAGAGGAAACCTGCATGTGTCTAATTTCATAGAAATTCTGCCACATGTGCTTTCCAACAACCCGCATTGGAACAGCGTGGTGGAATATGTTACAAACCCTCTCCTTAATGGAAGAGGAGGCCTTATCTCAGCAGTGGGAAATTTACAGGCTATTACTTTACTTTACTTTTCTTAAAATTTAACAATAATGTTGATTAATTATATGTATGTTCATTAAAATGAGTTTGTTTTTAGGTGAAGAAGAGCGTTGCGTGTCGCTTTGCACCCGTACAGCTCGGGGCGCAATTCCCGGCCAGTTTGGAGGATGGCACCGTCCCAGGACGGCTTATGGGTTTTCAGTCCTGGAATTCCCACCTGGACAAACGCATTGGCGACACGGGTGCCCTTTCGTAAGATCGAGTTCCCCTTTACCAATCGAAAGCCAAGATCTCGGCGCATTGTACTATAGGAATTATTTTTACACTCAACGTTAGTATTTTATATATTTACTTTAATTTAAAATAGGTATGGTGACTGGCAAATGGGCCTCTTTATGGAGGGTAGTCTATTAAGGTTTTACATCATCAATGCGCTATCAATATTGGAAACTAACAATTTTGTTTTGGCCCATATGACTGTACCAAGTTTTTGTTTGATTTTATTGATAATAATCGAAAGCAATACAAAATTCATACATTTAATTATAAGTCAATGAATACTTCTTGGGGCAAGGTTTCTATAATAAAATTCCGCAGACATTTTTAACTTTGCAGTTTCGTAAATTCAAATCGTTTGTAAAAAATACTTTGGTAAAAGAGGCATATTATTCGATACAATATTTTATAGATGATAAGAAACCGTGGAGTTAATACCTGTTGACTTCCAGACAGGATATATTACATACACATTTAATTGTAATTAACTAACATGACTGTATCTTTTAAATGTTGCCGGTACTTGGTGGATTCACTTTCCGAACCGGTGGTAGCTTCACTTAATTCTTAAATGACGATTCAAAAGTGAATACCTAAAGTTTATTTTGAATTGACTTAAAAATTGGATATCTAATGCGATTAATATTTCAGCTCATCAAAATTGGTTTGGTATGGATGAGAACTTAGGGCCCGTTGCGATATCAATAAAGAAGGAACGCGTAGAGCTAAGGCGCGGTGGTGTCGACGCGTCAGCACCGGCCTCGCAGCTGGCTTGGCAGTATCGACTCATCATACGAACGTCAGAATTACTTCCCCTACGCGGTTCTATACTCGAGGACGCATTGCCAACCGTCAAGCCGAGTAACAACAGTGCCACATATAACACCAAAGAAGTGCTAGAATACGTCGCGCCGGAGTTGCAGTTGGGTTGTTTGAGGTGAATAATGAATTTAATATTTCATTTGAAAGGTTTTTTTTTATGTTATAGGTTGGCGGACGAGCATATGGGCCACCTGATGGAAAGTGGTCACCATCACCCATAGACAATGACACTGTAAGATATATTACCTTACATCGTCAATGTGCCACCAACCTTGGGAACAAAGATGTTATGTCCCTTGTGCCTGTAGTTACACTGGCTCACTCACCCTTCAAACCGGAACACAATTTATTTATTATTTATTTTATTTAATACTTTATTGCACACACAATGAAAGGACATACAAATAAAGAGAACAATTACAACAAAGAAAAGAAAATAAGAGCGTGCAAAGGCGGTCTTATTGCTAAAGCAATCTCTAACAGACAACCTTTGGTGAAAGGATTTGCAAAAGCAGAAACAGGATAGTGCAAAAAATAAAATAATATTCATGATAAACGAAAATAATGACTTATAATATACATACTAATATAAAATATATATAACCTACATACGTTACATATAAATATATGTATATGTATATACTTAGATACATAGATACATAAAAATAAATATAAATACACACATATAACATTTTTATATATAATACATATTCAATAAACGTACATACATTACTTATTGTAAGGAAAGATAGTGAGTTTTCACACGACGTTTAAATATATAAATAGAATTAGACCGACGGATTTCCGGGGGAAGCATATTCCATAGCTTCACAGCTTTAACAGTAAAAGATTCACTGTAAAAGCGAGTATGAGCTGTTGGCATCTTTAAGCGATTGTCACTTCGTGACCGCAGATCAAGATGACAATCAGAGTCAGTGCCTAAAAAAGAGAAACGAGTTTTTAAGTAATTAGGAGATAGAGGATTATAAAGAATAGAATAGAGAAGGGAGAGTATATGCAAGTTGCGGCGATGTCTAATTGTAAGCCACTTCAGTTGGTTACGGTATTCGCTGACGTGATCGAATTTACGTAGCGCAAAAATAAATTTGATACAGACGTTTTGTAATCGTTCAAGCTTGTTTAGCTGTTCTTCTGTTAGGTCTGTATAACTACAGTCAGCGTAGTCCAGTATTGGGAGCAGTAGTGATTGAGCCAGGCAAATTTTTGTTTTAACCGGTAATAGGTGCTTCAGACGTTTGAAAGAGCTAATAGTGGCAAAAATCTTTCTACTTACTTCTGCAACTTGCACGGACCAGGAGAGGTTAGTATCTATGAGGAGACCAAGGTTTTTTACATGGGAACAGAGGGTTAAGGAAACATTGTCGTAAATAATAGCGGGTAATTTACTATAATTAAGTTTGGAGAGTTGAAAGGTGCTACCAATTATAATGGCTTGGGACTTGGCAGGATTAACATAGAGTCCATACGCCTTGCACCAATTGCAGATGTTAAGCAGGTCCTGATTGAGTCTTGCGATGGCATCATCAATATCGTGTGCTGTACAAGTAACATAGACCTGCAGATCGTCGGCATAGAGATGGAAAGACGATGAAAGGATTTTTGGGATGGTATTAATGAAAATAGAAAACAGGAGAGGTGAAAGGACACTACCTTGCGGTACACCAGCTGTGAGAGGGAGATAGGAAGAAGAGAGGCTGTTAATGTGTACACTTTGCCGACGACCAAACAAGTAACTACGAAACCAGTCAGTTACGTCCGAGGCAACATTGATGGACTGGAGGACAGCCAACAGGAGCTCGAAATCAACCGCATTGAATGCATTGCTAAAGTCCAGCAATGTAAGGATGCTCAACTGCTTGTTGTCCATATTGGAACGTAAGTCATCACATACTTTTACCAGAGCGGTAACTGTGCTGTGGCCCATACGAAAGCCAGATTGATATTCGGAGAGGATGTTGTACATTAAAACGTAGTCGTTTAGCTGGCGGTGCACAATACGTTCCAATACTTTCGACAAGAAAGGAAGGATCGATATAGGACGATAATGAGAAAAGGATACTGGATTTTTATTTTTAGGAATTGGAAGGATGTGAGCAATACGCCATGCTCTTGGGAACTGACCTGAAGAGAGGGAGGAGTTAAAGATAAGATTTGATCAAGAATTAGGAGAAGCATTCTGCGGTTGATTCCGTCACTACCCATTGCGTTAGACCTGATAGCCAGAATATGAGCCCTAATATCACTTAGCGCCATTGGTGAAAAACTGGAAAGGAGGGTTGTTAGGAGTAGGTAGAGAGCGAAGAATACTAAGCGTTTTTATTTTTTCCTTGATATCCATTGGGACAGTAGTAGCAAAAAATCCGTTCAGAGCATTGAGATCAAGGTTTGGATTGACAGGGCAAGCTTGGCGTCCGATACCGAGCGACTGTAGAAATTTCCATGTCTGAGAAGAATTACTGTTCTTAATTGTACTGTGAATGTAACGTCGTTGAGCATCTCGACAAACCCTGCTGCAACGGTTACGCAAGCGCTTGTATTTAATTAAATTTTCAGTGCTAGGGTTATGTTTATATTTAAATTTGGCTCTATTACGCTTAGTCATTAACGTTCTAATTTCATTGGTTAACCAAGGAGCAGGAAGATTTTTCAATTTGATGGGACGTAAAGGAGCGTATTTATCAAAAAGTTGAGTTAGGAGCGAATTAAAGATATCTAACTTGTCATCAGTCGTTTCAGCTCTAAATACAGAATCCCAGTCAATTTGGCTAAGCTCACTCATAAACGCATCATTGTTAAAATCCTTAAAACTGCGACGCATTACCACAGTAGGCCTAATCTTAGGAGGTCGAATTTTATATGATAAATATATTAGATCATGGTAAGAAAAGGCCTCTGCGGGAAATTGTCCATGACATTCTACATGCTCCAAGGATGCAACAATGCTAAGATCCAACTGAGATGGTGAACAGCCGGGAAAATAATGAGTTGCTTTCGAAGGGAGAACGTTAAGATTAGAGCTGCTGACAATATTTAATAAACGTTTTGCACGTGCATCATTTTTAATGAGACATGTGTTAAAGTCACCCATAATAATTGAATGTTCTATATTAGCCGTATGAAGCTCCAATAATTGTTCGAAGGAATTAAAGTAATCAATGTGAAGAGACGGACAGTAAAAAACACCTAATAGTAACTTAACACGGCCAAATAGAACTTCAATAAAGATGTGCTCTGCAGATTCAGAATATTGCGGGTCAGACATATCAAGTATTGTAAAAGGAATATGGTTTCGGATATAAATTGCCACGCCTCCACCTCCCTTACCCACTCGATCATTTCGAATGAGATGAAAGTTGGGCAAAGAGAAGCAGGAAGAAGGCAAGGAGGGTTTGAGGAAAGTCTCGGAAACAAGGATAGCATGTATGTTGGAGTTGTCAAAAGAGGATATAAGGTCGGAATAATGAGCAGGGATGCTTTGAGCGTTTATGTGAACTACATTAAAGTTTTTAGGAATAGAAGAGAAGGCATTATCAAGTGACAAGGAGAGAGGAGAATAAGAACTGTGAAAACTATCATCCGTGGAAAAAGCTGTGGTGAAACTATTGCTGTCGTCGTCTGAAAAGATATTACATTCAATATCATCGATACTCATAATTGTATACTATAAAATATGCGAATAAATATATACAATATACACAATAATACTGAGTACTGTTATTTGGCGGTAGGATAACTGATGAGTGGGTGGTACCTACCCAGACGGGCTTGCACAAAGCCCTACCACCAAGTAAAAAGGTTTCAAACCCCCAAATCGGGCCACTATCAAATGAATCGTAATGTTTTTTTTGAGAAATCATGTTCCTTTTTGAAAAAATAAACTCTTTGGTTATGTGATATTTGTCGTCTTGTCCGATGAGAATGATTGAATAGTAATAATAACTAATACAGTCACAGTAAGAAAACCGTCAGTTTTCAAATTCATTCTTTTATCAAGTCGTAAGCTCTTAGTACCTTTTGAAACTAAAGCACGTAACTGACAACTGCATATAAAATTTTACTTATGTATTATGTCAATCTCAATCGGTAAAGCAGATTATCTGAGCACACGAAAATAGATCTTAAGGTGACAAACATTTTCTTACCCCGACTGTACATATCCTTGAGCATTATTTTATCTCCCATAATCAGTCAGGGTTAATTTTCATCATCATCATCGAATCGAGATGGCCCAGTGGTTAGAACGCGCCCATCTTAACCGATGATTGCGGGTTCAAACCCAGGCAAGCACCTCTGATTCATGTGCTTAATTTGTCTTTATAATTCATCTCGTGCTCAGCGGTGAAGTAAAACATCGTGATGAAACCTGCGTGTGACAAATTTCATAGAAATTCTGCCACATTTGTATTACACCAACCCGCATTGGAACAGCGTGGTGGAATATGTTCCAAACCTTCTCCTCAAAGGGAGAGGAGGCCTTTAGCCCAGCTGTGGGAATTTACAGGCTGTTGTCATCATCATCATTACTATCTAACATAATATATTATGTTTGTTAAAAAAAAGTATCTATAATTATATCAAATAATGTTTTCAGATTAGGAATTACAAATGGAGGTGCGGAGAACCAACTTCTGCGACTTGATGAGCAACGTGTAACGAGGCACTACAAAGTCGGAGTGATGTATTGCAAGAGCGGTCAGTCGACGGAGGAGGAAATGTACAATAACCAAGAAGCGGGACCGGCTTTTGTGGACTTCCTACAGATGTTGGGTCAGACGGTCAGATTAAAAGACTTTGATAAGTACAAAGCTGGTCTCGACAACAGGACAGACTCCACTGGACTGTTTTCTGTATACACAACATATCAGGGCTGTGAAATAATGTTTCACGTTTCAACGATGCTTCCATACACACCGAACAATAGACAGCAGCTGTTGAGGAAACGTCACATCGGTAATGACATAGTGACAATTGTCTTCCAAGAACCTGGTGCGGCTCCCTTCACACCCAGGAACATACGTTCCCAGTTCCAGCATGTTTTTGTGGTCGTTAGGGTCATAGATCCATGTACAGAGAACACACACTACAGTATCGCTGTGAGTCGTGCTAAAGAAGTGCCTTTATTTGGACCCCCCATCAAGGATGGTGCGGTTTATCCGAAAGGTGAAGCCTTCACGGATTTACTTTTAAGTAAGGTAATGGACCATAGTTTATTGTTCATTTAAATTAATAAAATTAAATTAATGTGTGTACTTATGTCTCTAAAATATGTGTTCTTCAATTTATGGCTTTTAGTGATTTACGAAAACAAAACCATGTATTATTTCCATTTTTGTGTGAGAACTGAGATGGCCCAGTAGTTAGAACACGTACATCTTACCGATGATTTCGGGCTCAAACCCAGGCACCACTATATATATGTGCTTAATTGGTGTTTATAATTCATCTTGTGCTCGGCGGTGAAGGAAAACATCGTAAGGAAACCTGCATGTGTCTAATTTCATCGAAATTCGGCCACATGTGCATTACACCAACCCGCATTGGAACAGCGTGATCGAATATGTTCTAAACCCGGAGAGGTTTAATGGAAGTGGAGTCCTTAGAGCCCAGCAGTGGGAAATTTACGGGCTGTTACTTTACTTTACCTTTGTGTGATACTTTCTTTGCCAGAGCTAGTCTTTAATAAAGTTAAAAGTTATAAATATATAGTTAATTATAGTAAAAATATTAAAGTAATCGAATTATTTAGTTATAAATAAACGAGACAGATATATATTTAAACTTAATGGCAGTTATTTCAGCATTCCGAAATAAAACAGATCCAGCACAAATGGTACGTAATAAAATATAATCAAATACATAAATACTTTTTGGTATTTTAGGTTATTAATGGTGAAAATGCTGCCATACAATCGCCCAAATTCAGTACCATGGCTACACGGACGCGGCAGGAGTACCTCAAAGATCTAGCTAAGAATTACGTCACTGCTACCACTACGGAGACTGGACAGAAATTTTGTAAGTGAAATCTTGATTTATTAATTAATTGTTATTATGTTCGAAGTTCAAATTCTCTATAATAGTAGGGCTATTCTGTAACGAGAAACTCGAATCTCGTCACAAAACGACGGTGATTTTTACGAGTGAGATGCGAAATTAATTCTTACAGAGTAGCACTACTTTCTTTTTCTTTTTTGTTTGTGGTGTGCAATAAATTATATAATAATATATAATAATAAAATAATTATTAATTCATTCATTCATTCACTACAGTTTCGGCAATATTCAAAACGTCATTTTTGATCCATAGTGATATCATAGATTATTCAAGCTTTCGACAAATGATATCGCGTCAAGTCCTCTCTTGATTGGGACAGACTATACAATACACAGATAAATAATTATAAATACAGGTTCGTCACCTTAAGATCTATTTTCGTGTGCTCAGTATGAGCGATAATCTGCTTTACCGATCACATGACATATTGCATCGCAGTGATTTGATGTTTAGATCCAAAAGGTACTAAGAGCTTAAGACATGATAAAGGAATTAATTTGAAAACTGACGAAGGTTTTCTTACTCTGTACATGTAAATAAGGTGCATTTTTCTTTATTAATTTGTCCATCTTGTTTATTACAGCTATATTCTCTTCGTTGTTGATGAAGAGCGGAAATAACTCAAGCAACAACGCAATCGTGCCTCGCGTCGACGACTGCACTAACGACGTTTTAGTAGGAGGAGCGTTGTGTTTTCACGTGAGTAATACAGACTAATGATAAATCTTTTAACGTTAGATTACCTAAGTATTGTTAAAAATAAAAAACACTAAAAATGACTTAAAGTGCGAATGTAACTCTGTCTGCCTATAACCATTAGGCTATTTGACTGGTTTTTAAAATCCATTTTATATTATTTAGTGGAAGTTAAGGAACCCAGTAAAAGTTGGTTTTTCTTATTTCTAATACATATTTGCCGAAATATATCATATTAAAAATTCCATATTTAAATATCGCGCAAAAACGCTACTTGGACAATATGGCGCTGCAATGGGTCGGTGTCGTCACTTTCCTGTATTTTAATTCTGTTCATATAGTAGAAAAGCAAGGTTAACACGAAAGTGACGTCATCATAAGCCCAGCCAATCAGGAGTGTTTTGTGTCACGTGACAAACGTTTGATAAAATGCATTTTTGAATAAATTAATTATTATTTTCAACTTATGTTCTTAAATAACCATTTTTAAACTCATAATATACACTGATTACAATAATTCATAATTTATTTTTCTCATTGTCATAAAGCCTATTTAAATGAAATTTGGTACACAAACAGTCTAGAGCCTGAGAAAGGATGTAGGGTACTTTTTAATTGGAAAAAAGTGTTGTTAACAACAATGAAATATTTTAAGTTTATTTGTAAATATATTCTTATTTTCTACGCGAGCAATAGCCGCGGGTAATAGGTAGACAAGTTTACGGGAGCAAGACAGACTTTTTTAAAAAGATATAATATTTGAGTTTCAAAATATTTAATTATAATTAAATTGACACTACCGAACAGAGGTTTATACTCTAGTCGAATGTTGTTCCCCATTTTACAAAATCGTTTCCCAAGACATATGATCCCAAAGCATAGTATGATGCATACTTACATTGTGCTGATTAAGCATTCACTTCTATTGTCTTCATGCTTTGAGCTAAGATAATTAGGTAGTAAATAATAAGTAATGATAACAATTTTATAAAATAAACTTATAAGTTTATGTATTTATATTTGATGCGGTTCCAGGTACAAGTTCAGGATGAGGGAGCCGGTGGGACCGTAGTGGATTGCATCATGGGGATATCTGCAGACACGATAGTTATAGTTGAAGAGAGTTCCAGGCAGATCATTCTCGTCCTACCCACAAATACTCTACTTGGTTTGTACTCGGCTTATATATTTGTGGTTGTATAATTTTATTTACTATTGTTTTCTAATAAAATAAAAATTAGTTAATCACCGAGATGGCCCAGTGGCTAGAACGTGTGCATCTTAAACGATGATTGCGGGTTCAAGCCCAGGCAAGCACTGCTGAATATTCAATGTGCGTTTAATTGGTGTTTATAATTAATTTCTTGCTCAGTGAAGGAAAACATCGTGAGCATGTGTCTAATTTCATAGAAATCTGACACATGTGTATTCCATCAACCCGTATTGGAACAGCGTGGTGGAATATGTTTCAAACTTTCTTCTCAAAGGGAGAGGAGGTCTTAGACCAGCAGTGAGCAATTTATAGGCTGTTGTTGTTGTTGTATTTAATAGAAAATAAAAGTGATATATAGTAAATGATAAGTATTTGATGTGGTGGCGTCGCGCAGGCTGGGTGGTGAGCGGGCAGTGGGTGCGCGTGTACTACCACTTTCGAACTTTTTCCTCAAAGTTAGAGGAGGTCTTAGCCCAACTGTGAGCAATTTACAGGCTGTTTATATATTTAAAAGAAAATAAAAGTGATATATAGTAAATGATAAATATGTGATGTGGTGGCGTCTCGCAGGCTGGGTGGTGAGCGGTCAGTGGGTGCGCGTGTACTACCACCGCGGCGAGAGCGTGCGCGTGAGTGCGGCCGACGCGCTGCTGCGCCGTATGGCCGCAGTGGCGCCGCCGCACGCGCATGCGCTCAACGAACTCACGCTGGACCGCGGCGCCGCCTCGCAGCTAGGTGACGCACACAACCCTCTATTTTAACTATAGTCTGTTCGCGTTAAGAATGCAGTGAGTTGTCATTATTTACCGGCCTGACTCCGCCCCCTTTGACCAATCAAATCTTTTTTAACAGCAGGGTGAAGGTGTATGCATATTTGTGTTAAAATTCCAACAAATTATATTTGTTTTAAAGACTAAGTGTAATGAATTTAAAAATACATATTAAAATAAAAAATCGAATCGGGGTGAATAATCAACAAAATTCTTAACTCAAAATTATTGTATATAGTATACAATCGTTTGCGAAGCTTGCCATCGCGATGTAGAAATTTACATATTTTGACATAACGTCATCTAGTAGCCTTGAATAAATTAAATATAAATATATAAATAAAAAAAATTTAAATTATAAAAATAAAAATATCAGTTAATAATTAATTAAATGTGAACTTGACTTTGTACTTTGAAAATATTTGATTGGTCAAAGGGGGCGGAGTCAAGCCGGTAAAGAATGACAACTCACTGCATTCTTAACGCGAATAGACTATAGTCTAGTGATTATATAGTCTAGGAATTTTAGCACCAAAAATCGGTCCGCTCTGCATAAAATCCTTCAACGTGATTTTTCGATTGGATTATGTCGGAGGGTGCCCCCCAAGTATAAAACCGAGTTTCTGTCGCCCGAAACCGCGAGCGTTAGCCGCCATCTTGGAAAACGTTTTTTTTTTTGCTTATATCTCGGAAACTGTAAGTTTTACGTTAAAAACCGAAGAAATCTTTTTTGTAGAATAACAAAATTTCCCACCTTTTTTATACCCTCATTTGGGGTACCCTCCGACATAATCCAATCGAAAAATCACGTAGAAGGATTTTATGCAGAGCGGATATCTAAAAATCTTGGACTATAAGTAATAATTACTGGATTTTTCTATCGAAAAATTCTCAGTAGCAACCTGGAATTTGACAATTGGTTGCCAATGTACACATACACATAAGATGTTCTGCGTAATTTACAGGTCTCTATTGAGACATCATCTTTATTAATTTAAATAAAACTAGTTATTACGGATTTGAATCGCGTATATTAATTATTTTTTCAACATCCCGACGTTTCGATCACTTTACAGCGATCGTGGTCACGGGTAGACTAAAGTGGCATTTGTCTATTTGAGGAACGAAATAAATATTATTTACAACTACCGCCAATTATTTCTTATATAATAACTCGTTTTATTTGAATGTGTAATAATCGCGAAGGTTTAAGACAACATTATCTTTATTAATGTTTTTTTTTTTTTTTTATATGTTTGTTACCTCATAACTTTTCACTGGGTGGACCGATTTTGATAATTTTTTTTTTGTTTGAAAGGTAGTCCTTCCCGTGGGGTCCCATTTTTTTTTAAATTCTTTTCCGATGATGGTATCCGTATGAAAACGACATAAGTCTTAAATTTGCATTATGTATGCAGTAGAAATAAATATGTGATGTGGTCGTGTGGTGTGTAGGGTTCCACGTGCAGGCTGACGGGCTCGTGACGGCGGTGGAGGGCGGCGGCGCGGCGGCGCGCGCGGGCGTGCGGCGCGGCGCCCGCCTGCTGGAGGTGTGCCGCGCCGCCGTCGTTGCGCTCACGCACGACCACCTCGTCGACCTGCTCAAGACCTCCGACCCCGTCACCGTGAGTCTGCTGCAGTCATATCACATATTTGTAACATTTATTCTCATCATGCAGATTTGAGTTACGAAAATTAAATTATATACTAAATACTTTTCAATATTTAATAATGATCAAATGTTACCTAAATATTAGAGCCAGGCTATTTAGATTAGCCCATTACCTCCATTGAGGCCGTAAATCCCATGGTTGGCAATAAAAGTTATTGAATAATCAGACAGTAAATGTACTGACTGTACTGACTAACCTGCTTAAAAAATTTTAGTAGCTCTCGTGTTATATAACTCGTGTAGTACAATAGCTACACACACACACACACACACAAACACACACACACACACACGGCAGTGGTCTGTAAGCGTGCGCGCGCAGGTGCGGCTGACGTTCGCGCGCTTAACCTGCCCAAAAAATCTTAGTAGCCTCTCGTGTTATATAACTCGTGTAGTACAATAGCTACACACACACACACACACGGCGATGGGCTGGTCTGTAAGCGTGTGCTTGCAGGTTCTTAGTAGCCTCTCGAGTCATGTTTATAACTCGTGTAGTACAATAGCTACACACACACACATACACACACACACACACACACACACACACACACACACACACACACACACACACACACACACACACACACACACGCGCGGCAGTGGTCTGTAAGCGTGCGCGCGCAGGTGCGGCTGACGTTCGCGGCGGGCGCGCGCTGCGAGTGCCAGAGCGCGGGCGAGGCGTGGGCGCAGCAGCCCGCGCGCCGCCGACAGTCGCCGCCGCGCTCCGACACCTCCGGATACGGCACCGGTAACACACCGCTAAGTACTTACGTTACTGGCGCATTACTATGGATTTTACAAGAATCGGTAGAATCTATAGTACGACACAACTTAGATGTCGCATCGGCAAAATTCGTAAAACCGATCACATCCGAATTGAGTACGCTGTCCCAAATTATCAGTATTTATTCCTCATGCGAATATGATCTTTGCACAAACGTAATAACGTGTAATATCATATGACCTAATATATTCGTCAATTTGACGCGTCGATTTACATGCACTTGTTTTCTCTGACGCGTGAATCTATAGCGACGAATAGCGTCGAATGGCGCGATAGGGAGCGATTTCTATTGGTTGTGTAAATCGGGAGTAATCGGTTTTAATTTCATTCCATTTCATTTTCCGATGCTACATCTAATTTGTGTCCTACTATACTTTCCGAACCGGTGGTAGCTTCACTTAATTGTTATATGACGATTCAAAGGTGCTTGAAAAAGCCCACTTGAATAATGTATATCTTGATTTTTTTACAATAGAATTACTTTTTGCGGTATTTTTGTCTTATTGCATTTATCTGTATACTAAGCGAATCTGCGGTTTACATGCGCGAGTTTTCTAAAACTTCACTTAACTGTCATCGGAGGTTTGTTAACCCTCGAGTGGTGAATTAAAAAATAGCATGTCATAATCTAGACTCAAACTCTCCACACCAAATTGCATCGAAATCGGTTCAGTAGTATAGGGGGGAAAATAGCAGGCAGATTTAATTTCGCATTTATAACATGAAAATATATTAAATTATCCTAAATAAAGTATTTAATATAGTAATTGACTTTTCGCAGGCGGGTCTGGCCGCAGCACGACGTCGGGCGGGAACGCGGATGTGCGGCGGCGCTCGCACGAGGACGCGTCGCCGCGACACTCGCGCCGCCCGCGCTCGCTCGCGCACTCCTCGCTCACGGTGAGACGCGCGAGAGACAGGGACAGACATATATGTCTGATTCTTTTAGATGTTTGACATTTTCAATCAATGCAGTTAATTCTCTAGTTTATTTAATTATGAACTAATATAGTATATTAATTGATTTCGACGACCTCCGTGATCGAGTGGTGTGTACACCGGTTTTCATGGGTACGCCACTCCGAGGTCCCGGGTTCGATTCCTGGCCGAGTCGATGTAGACTATCGTTAGTTTTCTATGTTGCCTTGGGTCTGGGTGTTTGTGGTGCCGTCGTTACTTCTGATTTTCCATAACACAAGTGCTTTAGCTACTTGCATTGGGATCAGAGTAATGTATGTGATGTTGTCTCATATTTATTTATAAAATGAGATGATAATTTAGAGTTCAGTGTTTCCTTGAATAATACTGAATATATTTCGTGCAGGAAGAACTGATGCGATTAATGGACGCTGAACTTGGCGAGCCTCGTAGCGGTAGCGGCGGTGGTGGTGCTGGTAGCGGTGGTAGCGGAAGTGGCGGGGGCAATGCCCCGCTGCCTCTACCAGACGCGTCTGCGCTGGACTGGGCCACGCTTGTACATACTGCCACTCGGGCTATGTTACAGGTACATTTTAAAACATATCATCATTGTAGCACATAACATCGTCGATAAAGTAATTACTTCTTTGTAATATTATTTAGTAAATATATATAAATAGTCACATATTAAAGTACATAGAAAAGACAGTTTTTGTTTTATGGTATAGGTTGGCGGAGGAGCATATGGGCCACCTGGTGGTAAGTGGTCACCATCACCCATAGACAATGACGCTGTAACAAATATTAACTATTCCTTACATCATCAATGTGCCACCAACCTTGGGAACTAAGATGTTATGTCCCTTGTGCCTGTAGTTACACTGGCTCACCCACTCTTTAAATTTAATTTTGAAAGAGTTGTTGAATAATTTTTCTATGACGAATTTAATAAATGCAATTAATATTATATTTATAATCATAAAAAAAACTTGAATGAAACTCTTTATTTCGATGTAGATTTGTGAAGAGCATCAGTATCCGTCCATAGACAACGCCGAACCGAATTCAGAGACAGCAACTGAGGTCGGCCTCGACACGTGGTCAGAGATAGCCGTGAGTTGAATGCCTGACTTAGATGGTTTTTATTTCAAATCAAATTAATTTATTCAAGTAAACTTCACAATGAAGCGTTTTTGAATCGTCAACAATAATAGGCTATTTGACTTGTTTTTAAAATCCGTTTTATATTATTTAGTAGAGGTTAAGGAACTCAGTAAAAGTTGATTTTTTATTTCTAGTACATATTTGCCGAAAAATATCTTATTAAAAAATCCATATTTAAATAACGCGCGAAAACGCTACTTGGACAGTATGGCGCTGCAATGGGATCGGTGACGTCACTTTGCTGTTTTTTAATCTGTGGTACATACTGTAGAAAAGCAAGGTTTACAAGAAAGTGACTTCATCATAAGCCCGGCCAATCAGGAGCGTTTTGTGTCACGTGACAAACGTTTGAAAAAATGAATTTTTATTTATTGATTTTTGAATAAATTAAGTCTTATTTTCAACTTTCGTTAGTAAATAACCATTTTTAAACTCATAATATACAGTGATAACAATAATTCACAATTTATTTTTAGGAGTTGCCGAGTTTGAATGTCTTTTGAAATTAGTTACTCCGTATATTCAAAAAGAATATTCAGAAAGAAAACCATGGTACACGCGGCCACAGCAAACAAACATACGAGCGACTTTGCTCTGCGGCTGCCGCGCGCTGACTGAACGGTCTAAGCGTGCTAAGTCTTATTACACTACGCGGTATTCAGCAAGCAAGCAAGTAAGCATGGTCGAACCCATTCGGTCGGTCTAATTAGACAGGCTAACTTGCTAACTCTTATTACATTATGCTAAATCTTAGTAAGACTGTCTGAATACCGCGTAGTGTAATAAGCCCTTAACAAAAATTCCTTTTTAATATTTTAAAAATCGAATCCGTCCTATACCTTTTTTAATCTTTATCGAACCGTTCGGACACAGAGTAACGACGCAGACGAGACGGCGAGCGCGGGCGGCGGCGCGGCGGCGGGCGCGGGGGGCGGTGCGGGGGGCGCGGGGGGCAACTGCGCGTGCGGGCTAGCGCAGCGCGTGGCGGCGCTGGAGGCCGACGCCGCGACGGCGCAGCGCCACCGCCACCACTTGGAGGAGGAGGTCAGTCTTTAGTAATGGAGGAATGATTCGATCATTCGCTTTTCGAATATCGATTTTTCTTGACTTCGATGGGAGATTTAAGTACTTTTCATGTTATGAAAATTTCAATTTAAATAAATAAATAAATATTGGGCAGCATCACATACATTCCAATGTAAGTGCAAGCCCGTCTGGGTAGGTACCACCCACTCATCATTGCAGTACAGTACTCAGTATTGTTGTGTTCCGGTTTGAAGGATGAGGGAGCTAGTGTAACTACTGGCACGAGGGACATAACATCTTAGTTCCCAAGGTTGGTGGCGCATTGACGATATAAGGAATAGTTAATATTTCTTACAGCGTTATTGTCTATAGGTGATGGTGACCACTTACCATCAGGTGGCCCATATGCTCGTCCGCCAACCTATACCATAAAAAAGTGTTATGGAAAATCAGAAGTAACGACAGTACCACAAACATCCAGACCCAAGACAGTACAGAAAAGTAATGAACTTTTTTCTACATCGACTCGGCCGGGAATCGAACCTCGGAGTGGTGTACACACTACTCGAATATGAACATGTAATTTCCAAGTTGTGTTACGGCGATAGTCGCTCACGGTGCGCGTGCGCAGGTGCGGCGGCTGCGGCGCCACAACGCGCGGCTGCGCGAGGAGTCTGCGCGCGCCGTGTGGCAGCTGCGCCACTTCACGCACTGGCTCAAGCGCACCGTCGACAAGCAGTGACGCCCAACGCTGTAAGGACTCGTACAATAACACACACACACACACACATACACACACACCCTTAATAATCACTTCCTTAATATTCTTTCGTTCTATTAATAAAAAAAAAAAAATTGAGAATAGATAAGTTTTCGAAAATTATCAACGGAATGACCACAGTAATTAGGCTATATATTATTAAGCTATTGGGTTTGATTATCATTTTTGTGTAGAAGGGAAGAGAAACAAAATATACCTGACATTGGAAAAATGTAGAACTAATACATAAATAAACAATATCGGCAATAAATGGAGGTCCTCGAAGCTATTTTTTACTATATAAATTGCCTTCATGTTGTTTTCCTCACGATGTTTTCCTTCACCGCTGAGCACGAGACGAATTATAAAGACAAATTAAGCACATGAATCAGCGGTGCTTGCCTGGGTTTGAATCCGCAATCATCGGTTAAGATGCACGCGTTCTAACCACTGGGCCATCTCGACTCTGCATACACTAAGCGACTTTGGTTTAAACAATGTAATGAATTTCCTATTCTGTGAATGGAAGATCAATTGATTTAATGTCATTCAGGCCTCTGAGTGAACAGCGACATTTAGCAAAGTGGCTAGGCGTTTAATAGGATGGCTGATTAAACTATTTAACTGCGACGCATATATTACTGTTTTTTTTAAAGACACGTTTCTTGGTGGTAGGGCTTTGTGCAAACCCGTCTGGGTAGGTACCACTCACCAGTTATTCTACCGCCAAATAACAGTACTCATTATTGTTGTGTTCCGGTTTGAAGGATGAGTGAGCCAGTGTAACTACAGGCACAAGGGACAAAACATCTTAGTCCCCTAGGTTGGTGACGCATTGACAATGTAAGGAATAGTTAATATTCTTACAGCGTCATTGTCTATGGGTGATGGTGACCACTTACCATCAGGTGGCCCACATGCTCGTCCGCCAACCTATACGATAAAAAAAAGCTTATTTTTTAAACTCATACTAGCGACCCGCCCCGTCTTCGCACGAGTGCAATGCTGATACTAAATATACTACAGAACTCGTTTACGACGTCACATTAGAAACTTCTAAAATTGTCAGCGTTTATTTAATATATTGACCATGTATAATACAAAAACTTTCCTTTCGAATCATTCTATATATTAAAAAAAAACCGCATCAAAATCCGTTTCGTAGTTTTAAAGATCTAAGCATGCATAGGTACAGACAGCGGTAAGCGACTTTGTTTTATACTATGTAAAGAAGATTGCTTATTCCCTCTTGAATCTTAACAACTGTTGTTAATGATTTTAGTAGGTTGGTATAGTACGACACAACTTCGATGTCGCATCGGCAAAATTCGTAAAACCGATCACATTCGAATTGAGTACGCTATCCCAAATTATCAATATTTATTTCTCATGCGAATATGATCTTTACACAAACGTAATAACTTGTAATATCATGTGACCTAATATATTCGTCAATTTGACGCGTCGATTTACATGCACTTGCTTTCTCTAACGCGTGAATCTATAGCGACGAATAGCGTCGAATGGCGCGATAGGGAGCTATTTCTATTGGTTGTGTAAATCGGCAGTAATCGGATTTATTTTCATTCCATTGCATTTTCCGATGCTACATCTAGTTTGTGTCGTACTATACATTTCTGCGAAGTACGGTCTAATTAACAATCATAAAATATCACAATATAAAATGGATTACTGGGGCTTCTACTAATCCGCTTAAAGCAAATAGATTAAGATTCATTATAAAATGACTTATAAATAACATTTTTACGGATTATACTTAAGATAACGAATCGTAAAGATAAAAATAAGTGTTTAATTTTATATTTAACAAAACATACAGGGTGACTTAGATGTACAAGATGTCTAAGTAAATAATACCTCAAAAGAAACAGGGATAATCAAGCATATTTTTAGAAAGTGACTTGACTTGACTTACTTGACTTAAAGTCCTATGACCCCTAGATGGGGCAGAGGGCGTCCACAGAGGTTCTCCATCTCGATCTGTCTTGAGCTTCATGCTTCATCTCGCTCTCTCAGATGCTCGCCACTTCAGCTATCACAGTGCGACGCCAGGTTTGACGAGGACGGCCACGCTTCCTCTTCCCCTGAGGATTCCAATCCAAGGCTTGCTTGGGAATGTGGTCGGGATCCCTTCGGAGTGTGTGGCCAATCCACCCCCATTTGCGGCGTTTAATCTGTCGATCAATGGGGCTTTCGCGGCATTTCTCCAACAGTTCTGAGTTGGAGATGGTCTCGGGCCAGTATATTCCGAGAATGCGGCGCAAACATCGGTTGACGAAGACCTGGATTTGGCGTGAGATGTCTTTTGTGACCTTCCACGTCTCGCACCCGTAAAGCAGTACGGCTTTGACATTGGACCCGAAGATTTTGAGCTTGATCCTTCGGGTCAGCTGTCGTGACTGCCAAACAGGTCTCAACTGCGCGAAAGTAGCTCGGGCTTTGGCGATCCGTGAGGCGATGTCCTCCTCACATCCCCCCGTTTCCGACACGACGCTCCCGAGGTAAGTAAATTGGTGGACGCGTTCCACCACCTCTGTGCCAATCAGCAACGGTGAGTTGTTCTTCATACCAGATCGCATTTCTTTGGTTTTCCGGGTATTTATCTTCAGTCCTGTCTTTGCTGCTTCCTGCCGTAGATCATCTAACTTTGCTTGCATGTCGGCGTGGGTGTGACTCAGCAGGCAGAGATCGTCGGCATAGTCCAAATCCTCTAAGATATTGGATAATCCCCATTCTATCCCGCGGCGCCGTTTATCTGTGATGCGGAACATTATCCCGTCAAGGACGACCAGGAAAAGAAGAGGCGATAGGAGGCAGCCTTGGCGGACACCTGCATGCACTGTAATGTCTTCCGAAATGAGGCCGTCGTGAGTAACTCTGCAGGAATATTTTCTATAAATACTCTCTAACAAGCGCACTATCTTCGGAGGCACCCCGATGTCCAGTAGACGAGACCAGATGCTTGACCACTTCAGCGTATCGAAGGCTTTTTCGAAGTCAACAAATGTAAGATAAATCTCTCTCTGCCATTCTGATGCCTGTTCTAGTATGATACGCAGAGTGTTGATCTGGTCTGTACAAGAGCGATTTGACCGGAAACCAGCCTGCTCCCTGCGGAGGAGAGGATCTACAGCCTTTAGCAACCTGCCCAGAATGATCTTGCAGAAAACTTTGGCGGGGATTGAGAGCAATGTAATACCTCTCCAGTTGTCACACTCACTAAGATCTCCTTTCTTTGGTACTGTTATAATAAGACCTTTTTTCCAATCATCCGGGAGCTCTTCCGAAGTCCAAATCTTCTCGATTAGAGGCGTCAGCACATTGACTGTGGAGGTCAAGTCTGCTTGTAGCATTTCCGCTGTGATCAAGTCAAGCCCTGGCGCCTTGCCGGTCTTCAGAGAGAGGACTGCTTTTGCCACCTCTGATGGTGATGGTGGTTCCGTATCACTGTCGAGTAGTTGAGGTTGTGGGGAACTAACATTTATCGCGTCAGGTGTCGATGTTGCAGATAAGCGGAAGACCTCCTCAAAGTGTTCACGCCAACGCAGCAGCTGCCCTTCTGATGTCACAACAAGCTGACCATCTTTGGATTTTATGGGTTTCCTCTTCCTAGCCCTATTATTCCCAGCCAAGGACTTTGTTGCGCTGTAAAGTTCCTTCAAATTCCCAGTATTAGCAGCTTGTTGAGCACGATCAGCAATACCGTCAGCCCACAGTCGCCTGTCCTTGCGTGTACTGCGATAGATCTCCTTACGCTTTTGGCGGTATTGCGAGTTAAGGTCGGCTCGAACAGCAGCATCATGAGTCTCAAGGAGTCTTAGGTGGAGATTTCTCCTTTCTTCGATCAGATCCCATGTGCGTTGTGACATCCAGTCCTCTTTTGAGTGAGGTGATTTAGAAAGTATTTTAGAAAGTATTGAACCTAAAAATATTATCTCCTTTTTTATTAATTAATAATAACAATAATAATAATAACCCTTTATTGTACACGCACACTAAAAAAAAACTTACATTCAATAACACAATATATAAAAAGAAGAAATATACAACAGGCGGTCTTATCGCTTAAAAGCGATTTCTTCCAGACAACCAGCATGTAGGAGTACAGTACAGGGGTTAAATACTATATTAAATTATATTTATACACAAATAATTACATTAAACAAGGTAGATACACTACACAAATACCTAAATATGTATCAAAACATATAAATATACATACATACATGTACAAATACTCACGTACATAAATAAAAATACAGATACATACATACATACATACATACAGATATAGACATTAATGTGAAATTAAATCAATAGAATTTTGTTTGATAGATTTCACGCACTTAAAATGTGACTGTATTCTTTTTTCTTATGACGTACATGCTTGATATTTGCTTTCTGAAGATTCGTTGAACGTTAATTTAGTAAAATAAAATCAAACTTTGACTACTTTTTTTATATTAAGCTAGCTATTTTAAAAAAAGTACAGATTTTTTGGTCTTTTAAAAAAAACTTCAAATCTTACTAGAAAAAAAATACGCAGACTTTGTCTGTGACAACCTTGGCCTAAATAGTTTTGAATTGCCTATACTAGCTTCTCCTTAAAGCTTTGCACCCATTTTTAAATCACCCTGTATAATATAAGAGATCCATTGATTGCGTTAGGTAATGTAACGTTACACACATATTGGATTCAAACGATAAAAAATTGAATTAAAATTTAGTAGTATCTCTAAAACTGGAGACCAAATCATTTAATATCAATAATCATCTTTTCTTTACATTTGAATTGTCATCGGAAGAAAAATACGTACAAGTAACTAAAAGTACCGCTTACATAAATAAATATATTGTGTCACTGGTGTGAAACAATAAAAATATATTTTAAACAATGGCAATACCAATCTCTAACTCTTTACGTCTGTCTGATCTCTTCCGTGGCTACACGACTGAATCAAATTCGATGCAATTCAGTTTGAAGCGAGCCAGAACTCTTGTAAAATAAAATTTTTGTTAAACAAAAAGAAAAACCGACTTCAAACAAAACACTATTTTAAAACAAATGAATATGCACTAAAAAGTAATAAAAATAATTGCGTATTCAACATATTTTTTAGAGTCATCCTAAACAAAATGAAATGAAAAATATATGAGAAAATATTAGACTACTTAAAAGTCGATTTACGATTATATAACGTAGTTATAGTTATTGGTATATTTGGAGCCGGTGTATAAATATATCAAAATCGGTCCACCCAGTGAAAAGTTATGAGGTAACAAACATAAAAAAAAATACAGACGAATTGATAACCTCGTCCTTGAAGTCGGTTGAAAATCAGAGTAATAGAAAAAAGTATGATAGTCATTACACACTATAAAACAAAGCGGCTTACCGCTGTCCCTGTGTATGCTTAGAACGAAATTTGATTTGGTTCTGATGCGAGAGAAAATATAGGACAGGCTAATTTTTAATACCTAATACCTACGATCAGCCCCTAAAATGCAAGTTATCAAGAAATCTTATATCTTTATCTATAAGACTTCTAGAATTGAGCTGAGAGCTGGCCCAGTGGTTAGAACGCGTTCATCTTAACCGATGATTGCGAGTTCAAACCCAGGCAAGCACCACTATATATATGTGCTTAATTTGTGTTTATAATTCATCTCGTGCTCGTCGGTGAAGGAAAACATCGTGAGGAAACCTGCATGTGTCTAATTTCATCGAAATTCTGCCACATGTTTATTCCACCAAGCCGCATTGGAACAGCGTGGTGGAATATGTTCCAAACCTTCTCCTTAATGGAAGAGGAGGCCTTAGCCCAGCATTGGGAAATTCACGGGCTGTTACTTTACTTACTTGCTTAGTTATAAGCCTTCTAAACATATACATATGTATAAATATATAGATAATATGATAAATTCATTTTCAGGTAACGTCAGAATGACAAGATGGCACCATCGCCGTACGCCACAGCGAGGTACTCTTGCATACATGAATAGTATTTAATGAATTACATAATTTCCAAAGAGTAACTACGTGTGAAATATAAATATATAACTCGCGCTGTATCTTATGAATTTTGTGCCTTTCTAGCTTCTAGTGAAGCTGTTATTTTGGCGTAATGATAATTTTTCCTTAATTATTAAGTACATGCCACTGTTTATCAAGTTAATTATTCAGATAATATAATGTTGCTGTTTCGATGAGAACGATGTCTCTAAGGGCGCGTTGTTGTGTTAAGCGCCCGATACTATGATATGCTGTATGTTATAAGATTATTTATTTATTACTGTTTTAAGTATTAAATATGCGAAAACATTTTGACTATGTTATTCTAAAAGTAACAGATTATACATAAAAAGTTTGTCATGTGTAATCTCTCTGTAATAAATTAAACTACAATTTGTAGTTCGTTCGTCATGTTAAATAAAAAAATATATTAACGATTTATATGATTGTACTTCCTTACATTATTATGAAACTGTTACTATTAAGTAATTATGTAAGTAGCGTTAATTTTTTTTTTAAATATTTAATACAGACTTGAACCCTGCCAAATATTATAACCGTAAGATGTCATCACATTAGCACAAAATACTTAATTTAACTGCTAAATCACTAAAATGCATATTATACGTTTCAACGGCAGGAGTAGTAAACATGAACAAACCTTATACTCCAGCCACATTCGATTTGGAATTTTAGTAAACAAACCATGTGTCATCATAATTAGGGTTGATACACTCTTAATAAAAAATAATAATTATTATAATTACAACTATATTCATTATAACACAATTTCCTGTTTAAACACAAAGATTTTAATTTAATAGAGAATCCAAAAATTTTATTTAGCCGGTCAATACATAATTTATATGAAAATTAGCTTAAAATAAAAGTTTAAATTTTTTTAAATACCACTATAATATTACTACAAAACTAACAACCCTATATTTTAATACTGACGTAAAGAAATCGCAGGTTTGTAATATTTGGAGTGTTTTTTAAGTAATTGCAGATTTAGGAAGGTATATAATAGCGATACAGGCTCTTCCTAATTGGTGGTGTATATTTTTAGTCGTATTATAATGGTAGTATAACCACAACAGGTTAAGAATGTTAACATTACACACAACGTCTCATTACACATAGATTAAAAAAAAGACATCTTGTTTTGGCTGGCATAAATATAGCACTAAAATCACTGTTTCAAATTAATCTTAATGAGTCCTGTCGTTTGGGAGGCGATAGATAAAGTTAATAAAGCGAATTATATAACCACGAGGTAATTTCTGATATCATTTTAAAATTGGAAGTATTATTTTTGAGATCTACATTATTCCAGATTATCATAAGTATTATAATTATAACCAAGAATGCGCTTAGTCCTTTGTCTTAAATATTTTATTATTAATCATCAAATTTAATTTTTATTAACATCAAAAATAATTGTTGTACATATTTCTAAAAATGTTTTGAGCATCTGCCTGACGTTGGTTGCTAAGCAACGCTTTGTTATTAAACATTCCACATCGAATTTGGCTGGAGTATAGATATATATTTTCAGTTGCTAATAGTTCTTCTTTATTATACATTATAAATAATAATTTATAAAATTACTAGCTGTGACCTTGTACGCGTTTGAATTTAACAAAAAAAATATGAAAGTCCCGTCAAAATTGGTCCAGCTGTTCCAGAGATTGGACAGAACAAACAGACGGACAAACAAAAAAAAATTATTCTGGTATACCGTGTATGCATTGAGTAAAAAAGAGCCTTTTCTTAATATTACAAACAGACACTCCAATTTTATTATATATATAGATAATACAACACTATAATCATTTAACAATCTAAATCCGTGTTATTATTAACTACCAAAATTACAATGATAACTTTGCCGCTATAGATTAAGACTTCAGATCTCGATCGATGTATCTTTTTGATTAACGCGTTCAAGAAATTCCAGCTGATGATAAGGGGTTATCAACTCAAATATAAATTAGTGCTGTAAGATATATCACATATGTTTTACAGCGCCGCCTACCTCGCTAAAGATACGTAGGTATAACTTATCCCGGTAGTTACATTGGCTCTCCCACTAACCAGAGCACAATGTATGTTTAGTATATGTAATATTTTTTTACTGGCGTAGACGATAAGGCTCACTTAAATACACATCATGAAGTTTTTTTACATTTTGTCCGCATATATACAAATAATATTTATTTAGGCAGTGAATTTTAAATGCAATAGACTCGCCTGATTGCTTCTTCACTTATGTTCGAATTTTTATCCTTGTCGCCATTGAGATGTTTGTGGATAATAGGAAAACAGTTTATTGATAAGCAGGACGTTACCATGGTAACCCGAATAACAATAAATACAAGAGAAACATAGCAATAAGTATAACATATATCACAGTTTAGAGGTAGAATAGTGGATGGTACAGTACGACACAACTTAGATGTGGCATCGGCAAATTCAATAAAACCGATTACTGCAGATTTATACAACCAATAGAAATAGCTCCCTATCGCGCCATTCGACGCTATTCGTCGCTATAGATTGCAGATTCTCGCGTCAGTTCAACTCGAAAACGCAAGTACAAGTAAATCAACGTGTCAAATTGACGAATATATTAGGTCATATGATATTACAAGTTATAACGTTTGTGTAAAGATCATATTCACATAAAAAATAAATATTGATACTTTGGAATAGCGTACTCAATTCGGATGTGGTCGGTTTTACGAATTTTGTCGATGCGACATATAAGTTGAGTCGTACTATACCTACTAAATGACTGCGATTCCTACTGTAATAAAAATTCAAGGTGAAAGATGTTTATCTACTCCTGCCATTGAAATAGACTAAAAGTACCCATTGAAACATAATAAAATAATTATTACTACATAGGAATTTTTAAACCGTATTAACTAGCACGATCTCTTATAATATCGTTTTGTTAATATTTTATTTTATAACTATTTAATTATTAATTTTTTGTAAATATAATCGAATCTCTTAGTTAAATTATATAAACGTAAAAAGGAAGCTTTATTAGTGTAAGTCATTTTAAATGTAGCGTTAATTTTAGTGAAACAATTATTCATATTATCTTAAGCTATATTAATATGTGAATCAACGAAATAATAACACCAATAATTATTGTATAATGTTATAATTAGTACATGGTTATATTTGTTACCGATTTATGTTGGAAACACTAATAGCTTTCAGTAAGTAACGCGGCATTAAATGATGTGACAGTTTGATTGATAAGGCTTGTTAATTGAAACGATTTAAAATAATGGTAATTTTCTTTATCTAAATATATACAGGAATCATTGGAATTTGTATTTTTTTTTGGTGATTAATAAAATAATAACTATATTTGTTAAATGACTAAATTAAATTCGTTTTTCTATAAAACAATATATGTAAGCAATAATAATGCATAAAGTTTGGATTAGTTTATATATATTATAAAATAATTATTACAAAAAAAATATCAATCAAATTTTACGATTTCCAAGTTTTATATTTCATTTTTTTTTTGTATTATATATAAAACTATAGAGTTTGTATATTTAAACGTGCTAATATAATATATATAAGCCACCAATACAATTTTCTAAAACCTTTTTTTTTTTGTATTTAATAGTACGTTTATTAATAAAGGTTACCCAATGGGGCTGTAAAGAAACGTCGATGCATCTAAAAAAACTGTATTTAAGTTAACGTTCGAATGCTGAGTCTTTCTATTTCAGATATCGCCTTGTCCTTGTTTAACATAACATTGTACGATATGAGAGAAAGAGATAAAACGAATGTCATATCGAAATCGGTTTGACATTCGCTTCATCTCTTTCTCACAGATGGGTCACTGTATAGTTAGAGAGAGATAGGGTGACGTACCAGAACGATAATAATCATAGTCCTTTTCTTTTCAATATCCGATTTTATATTCGTTTCATGCCTACTGCTGAGAGAATGTGCTAATGACAGAATCGTGATGTAATAGACGGTTTAACTTTGACACGTTACAATAAAAATATTATTTTGTGCTAATTTTAACTAAAAAAAAAGTTTTTTTTTTAATCTGTTCCTCGCTTTTACAAGGTTATGTCAATTGTTTATACGTATTGTAACGTCTAACAGTTAAACGTATTTGTATGTATAATCAATATATAAGGCGAGTGAAATCGTTTAGTAATCTGTGCAGCTAATATTCTATGAATATATTGTTATTGTTGTAAACAGCCTGTATGAAACATAGGAAACTTTTTACCTTTCATTTATTAATAAATACAGTTTTAATCTAGGTCTTATATTCCGATAAATTATTATTATTTTATCGTTAATGCTCAATTTTTTTTTATTTGATACAAGCTAGGAATGAACATATTTTTGCATTGTTACACTTTTGTATTATAATAGTACTTTTTTTCTTGTATAGCATAGTGTGATAAATAATCATAGTGAGTTAACTCATTTGTCGATGTGCGAAATGCTAACAGCAATGAGATGTCACAAAAACGTCTTATTTTCTAATAAAATCTTTACTAAAGTTTTGTATTACTAAATAAATAAATAAAGCACAGTTATATATTATATATGCATACATTTTTATTGATATATTAATTATTATAACAAGCATCATTCAGATGTGCTATCAACATATGACTGTTTATGTGTTGACAACTATAGTAATAAACGTCACTGATTTTTTTATTTTTATTTTGGCTCGTCAATATTGTACAGATTATTTCGCCAATGTCTCGAAAGTCATTCTACGTTAAATTTACTAATTGCACCATATTTGGTGGAAAAAAGTCTTTATAAGATGTTTTAGTACAGAGGCGCGGCGCCATCTTGTTAATAAATCTGTGACGCTGTCGTTAGTCAAATAGTTGACTCATTATTACTATTTATTAATATTATGCTTCCGTTATGCGTAAACTCGTGGAATTATCGACACATATAATAATTTATTATATTATAGTAGAAAAAAAAGGGCCTTATGTAGTTTTAAGATTTCAATTCGTGTAAATTGCCTTTCGTCTACGTCAATTCAATTATTGTACTATTAACAATTGCTATTGTACCCACCTCTCCTAGATATAGAGAAGAAATTAATCGAAAATGTTGTTTAAGAATTAGTAATTTTACAACCAAAGCGTTACTGTTTACCGCCATAGAATTGAACTTTTTTTTTTTCATTGTCACTTAATTTTTCGATCTATTTAAGGTAGTACATAACATATGTTTATATTTTATACGATTATTTTAGGACATTCCAGTTTATTAAAGTATATACCAAAGAATCGTGTTATTTATATAACCTTTCCTAACCAATCTATAGTTAAATAAAAAAAATATTGTAGCCTAAGTTACTCCTTATTATATCAGTTATCTGCCAATGAAAGTGCAGTCAAAATCGGTCCAGGCCTTCCAGAGATTAGCCGGAACAAACAGGCATACAGACTGACAAAAATTGTAAAAGATGTTACTTTGGTATATGTACCGTGTACATACATATGCATTGAATAAAAAAGGGATATTTTAATATTACAAACAGACACTTCAATTTTATTATTTTTTATAGCGCAAGAATTTATTTTTGGAAATTTCAACTCTACGGATCAATGAAAGGATTAACTTTATATAAATCTTACCCAATAAATATTTAGCTTATTATCTGTTTATTGATTTATCTACAGATAATAAAAAGACTAATAAAAGTAGCTTAGCTAAGAAAAACTCAGGTGCATACAATCGATATCACAACAGTACAAGTGTACTAAAGTGTACTAAAGCCTGTAAATTTCCCACAGCTGGTATAAGGCCTCCTCTTCCATTAAGGAGAGGGTTTGGAACATATTCCACCACGCTGTTCCAATGCGTGTTGGTGGAATGCACATGTGGCAGAATTTCGATGAAATTAGACACATGCAGGTTTCCTCACGACGTTTTCCTTCACCGCCGATCACGAGATGAATTATAAACACAAATTAAGCACATATATATAGTGGTGCTTGCCTGGGTTTGACTTCGCAATTATCGGTTAAGATGCACGCGTTCTAACCACTGGACCATCTCAGCTCAAGAGTCATAAGGATGTACCGGTTGATATATTATACCATTCGATACCCCTTTTTTATCTCTCTGGAAAACCGCTCTCAAGTGAGGGTACAAGGGATTCGCTGGTGACTATTCTCTGTACGAGACAGCTTGATCGTTTTGACAGACGTGTTAGTGATGGGAAAAGAAAATATCTAGTAGTCCAAAAAAACGTTTTAAAATACTCGTAACTGTGACGAGATGATATTATGTGTGGCATCTCGAAATCCAATTAGTTTTCGTGTTCGATAAAATTGTGATCGTCGCACATGCCTATTGCCTACCGTCCGACCGATGTAACATTGTACAAGAGTCTTTCATTTTCAGTGTTTCTATTTAAATTTTATTTTGAAGAAATTAAAAGTTAAAATTTTCAGAAAACGCTTGAATATTTATGGATTTTTGTGTTATATGTGTCTTTATTAATATTTTTATATTTTTTAAATCATTAAATAAAGAATATGTCTGTCATTGCAAAGTTATGTCGATCTGAGAAATAATATCTGTCAAAAAGATTGAGCTAACTTGTACAGGGTATATGGGGTCACTATAAAACCAGCGGTACTTTCTCCATTGCTTCGGCGAGCGCTCGAGCAATACGAAGACCATCGCTTTCCTAAGCTACCGTAACGTGACATACAGACCTTGGAACAAGTACTTGGCTGATACGAATCATCCCATTATTATAAATTATGAAATTCTAGATATTCTTTATTATCTTCTTTTGAACCATTGCCTAATAAATATTTATATTCAAATATAATTATTGTAATAAGCTGTATGCAGACTGAAGTGGAGATGGGTAGGACACACCCCTAGAATTACTGACGGAAGATGGAGTGAAAGGATCTTGAACTGGTACCCGAGGGATGAAAAACGAACTCGCGGAAGGTAGCAAGTTAGGAAAACGATATTATTAAATATGCAGGGATAACATGGCAGCGGATAGCGAACGACAGACGAAAATGGAAAGAGATGGAGGATGCCTTTGCGCAACACTGGGCGTCCAAACTAACATGACCTTTTTTCACAATGACATTATTACTATTTAAAAATTTTTAGAATCTATGTCGTTACCGATATCGACTCGACTAATCTAATTAATTTAATTTGATTACTATTATCATTACGAAAGGAAACAATATGTAAATTGCTAATTGGGTTTGGATATAAAGGCTATTTTATTTATAATTAGGTATTGTGCCCGATATAATCCCCTTATATTTCTTACTGTATAATTTTAATATGACATCATTTAAACGCTTATAGGTCATAAATATATTTTATTATTAACAATATATTTTAATAAAAAATGAATATTAACATTACAATATGTAAACATCTTTTAAATATTTCATAATAATATTAAGATAATTATAGCTAACATACTATATAGTACTTGGCTTTGAACTGTCGATTGATAAATAAAAAATTTAACAAAAAGAAAAACCGACTTCGAACAAAACACTATTTTAAAACAAATAAATACGCACTAAAAGGTAAATTAATTGATTCATTCAGAAGTTTGCAATGTGATGTCGTAAATAAACAAATTCTGAAGTATATTTAGTATCAGTATTGCAGCCGTGTAAAGCCGGGGCGGGTCGCTAGATGATTATAATATTCGACTATGACAATTACATGAACCACGTTACGGAACAAATATCCAAATATTGTAAAAGATTCGGCTGATTATCGCTAACGTCATCATCATCTCTGGCGCTACAGCCTCTTGTGGGCCTTGGCCTGGTCAAGTAGGTCTCTCCAGACTTTTCTATCGAGAGATGTTGTTTTCCAGTCTGAAATTCCCACAGTTCCTGCGTCCTTATTAAAACCATCTTGCCATCTAAGCTTTGGTCTTCCTGGGTTTCTGCGACCCTCTGGTTGGCTTTCTGCAAGTAGTTTAGGCATTCTGGTGTTATCATGGATTCTATGCTCAGAACCTTACTTAACCAAACTTTCACCAAATAACCCTTGAAGTATATCCTTTATAATAAAAAAAAATTTATCAAAATTGGTCTCAGCACTTATGAGTTATTCACATTTTTATCGCGCACGTTTTGACGTGGATACCATCGTCAGAATTGAACGAAATTAAAATGGGACCGCACAAGGGGACACACCTTTCAAACAAAAAAAAAATTATCAACATGGGTCCACCCAGTTAAAAGTTATGAGATATAACAAAAAAAAATACAGACGAATTGATAACCTCCTCCTTTTTGAACTCGGTTTAAAAGTATATCCTTCATAATAATTTGTTAAAAATGAAGTACAAGTACAAGACAATAATAATAATAATTATTTATTTATTTAAGCATCATTTTGAACAAAAACAAGATGTGAACGATAATAACTGCGATAGTATAAAACTAGGTGCAGTTATTAACGGCCGCCAACAAAGCGACATTGCTCTATTATTTAAGAAACTTAAATTACACATACATATGTGTTACATAATATATGAATACAAAAAAGAAAAGAAAAATAAAACACCAAAACACTAAAGAATTTTGATTGACCGATTACAAAATTAAAAAAAAAAAAAATAACTACAAAAATCACCAAATAAAGAATAAAATTAAAGTCATCAATAAATTGTAAAATAGATTTAACCAAAACAATTTTGAGAATTAAGTTATATTACAATTAGTGTATTATACTTAAAACCAATTGTGCAGTTATTTCAGTCATCTTCAAGAACGTCAGAATTTGTGAGAATGTTGATTTTTAATTTACTGCAGTATATCAATTGTCAATTAAATTTGAAGGAAAGATGAAGGATAACTCTATATAATATATTCTTGAAAATTGGTTACCTATATCTATGGTAAAACATCATGCATGCATCAAACAGAAGATTTAAATAGTAGGTAGTTATATTTCTATCACTTAATATTACTTTTGTTAAATAAAAATGTCAACGAAAATTTCATTTGCCTAATATTTCTGATTATTTTTTCCGCAAGTAAACGTTAAAATAAATTTTCAACATCAGAAATTAACATAAGAAATTACAATACATATGACGAAAAATTGAAAAGTAATAATTTAGAATATACTTGGATCATAATTTTATAAGCACTTTCTACTAAATGAAATAAGAAAATAAATAGAAGAATGAATATTATTTTTTTAATTTGTGTATTTAAGCCTCAGATTCCTGTTTTTCATCACCTGTTAATAAATATAATGTATAAAATAAGTTAAATGTTCAAATATAATGGATGCATAAGAATTAAATATAAATATATATAATCATACGAATTTGAAATGGGTATATCTAGCAGATCTCAAGTCAAATTATGTTTCATTGAAGATAAAAATGTTTTTGACCTAAATACTATAAATAATAAAACATTTAAATAAATCTAAATAATCTTGATCAAAGCCTTTTAAGAAACATTAGCTAGAATTAGAGTTTATAAAGAGATATGGTTTTAAAATTTAATCGAAAGGATTATGATAAAGAGGAATATAAAACCAAGCGTTTTATAATGAAATAAATAGATTAATTAGTTAAAATAATGCGAGTGATAATTTTATTGTCTGTGATCGGTGCCGCTTTGGGTATGTAGACATAATGTGTATTATTATTATACAACAACAACAGCCTGTATAATTATATCCCACTGCTGGGCTAAGGCCTCCTCTCCTGTTGAAGAGAGTGTTTGGAACATATTGTACCACGCTGTTCCAATGTAGATTGGTGAAATACACATGTGGTAGAATTTCTATGAAATTAGACTCATGAAGGTTACCTCATGATGTTTTCCTTCACTGCCGAGCACGAGATGAATTATAATCACAAATTAAGCATATCAATATTCAGTGGTGCTTGCTTGGGTTTGAACCCGAAAGTATCGGTTAAGATGCACGCGTGCTAACCACTGGGCCATCTCTGCTCTTATTATAATTTTAACTACTGTGTTATTAGTCCCCGGCATAGACTAATTCTAACAAAAGTCAGTTAAATGATCTAAACGACAAGATGAACTAGATCTAAAACATTTTCAAGCCATTTTGAGCCTAGCCAAAGATCCTGGCAACCCCGCCCACATATGTCGCATATTATTTAAAAAAGTAAATAAAAATAAAACAATTAACGATCTAGTCAGATCTTAATGTTGTCTTAAATTTTTGCGATTATTACACATTTAAATAAAACTAGTTATAACGGATTTTAATCGCGTATATTAATTATTTTGGAAATCCCGACGTTTCGAGCACTTTACAGCGTTCGTGGTCACGGGTAGAGTCTACCCGTTGGGATGTCCAAAATAATTAATATACGCGATTAAAATCCGTTACAACTAGTTCTATTGAAATAGTCAGATCTTTTTATCTTATTCCTCTCTATTAGCTTAGTTAGGTTATTTTACACGCTCTGAAATTGTTCACGGAACCAGAAGCTGGGTATATGTACCAAATAGACCCCAATAGAACAGTATATTACCTATGCTACATAAATAATCATTCAAAATGTTTTTTTAGCCTTTCCAAAGAATGGCAACCGCATTGTGGGTGGCACGCCCACCACTATTGAGGAGTACCCGTTCATGTCCAATATGCAGTATGGCGTTTTTGGAATTTTTGGCTCAGCTTGTGGTGGTTCACTGATAACAACATCAACAGTGCTCTCAGCAGCTCACTGTTACTAGTATGTATTATCTTATAAGGAATATGTTTACTTATCTATACATATAATAAAATTGAAGTGTGAATTTGTAATATTAAAATAGCCGTATAGAACAAACAGAGAGACAAAAATTGTAAAAAATATTATTTCGGTATTTTTTACCACGTATAGTATTGTACCACGGTACATATACCAAAATAGTATTTTTTACAATTTTTGTCTGTCTGTTTGTTCTGGTTAAATTCTGGAACCTCGAATCAACTGCTGTTGTAATAAGGAGTAACTTCGAATTCCAAAAATAAAAAGAATGCTTTTTATTTTAAAATAATTTAAAAGACGATGACTTTTTTATACCATATAATAGAACTTTTATTTTATTAATATTTTTCTGATAACACGACAACAGCGACTTTTCATAGCGAAAAAAATTCGGGGGGGGGGGCGGTTTGAATCCCCATACCTGCCTACGGCCATGATAAAGGGTGCAGGTACGGACAAAAAGCATTAGTTTAATATATTAATCCGAATATTTCTTTTCATAGTGGTGATAGTCCTTGTCAATGGGTCGTACGTTTGGGATCGACATACACATCATCTGGCGGAACCGTGCACGATGTGTCTCAGTTAATCCTTCATGAGAACTACAATCCCCAGCTTTTGGTCAATGACGTCGCGATTGTCAGACTACGTGTCGCAGCCACGTTATCCACAACAATTAGTCTTGCTCGCGTTGCTGGATCCAACTACCATCTGCATGATGACACTCGCGTCTACGCCGCAGGATGGGGCCGTGTTATGGTATTTATTTACTTTTTACTTACAACAACAACAGCCTATAAATTCCTACTGCTGGGCTAAAGGCCTCCTCTACTTTTGAGGAGAAGGTTTGGAACATATTCCACCACGCTGCTCCAATGCGGGTTGGTTGAATACACATGTGGCAGAATTTCTATGAAATTTGTCACATGCAGGTTTCCTCAAGATGTTTTCCTTCACCGCTGAGCACGAGATGATTTATAAAGACAAATTAAGCACATGAAACAGCGGTGCTTGCCTGGGATTGAACCCGCAATCATCAGTTAAGATGCACGCGTTCTAACCACTGGTCCATCTCGACTCACATTCGTCAATCATTATTACATAGTACACAGCAAAGTCGCTTACTTGCTATGTCAGTCCCTATGTATGACACTTAAAATTACGCAAAGGATTTGATGCCGTTTTTTTAATAGATAGAGTGATTCGAGAGGAAGGTTTTTGTAAATGGTACATGTTTAATTGGAAAAGGTTATCTTTAAGATATGAATATTTACCATCGCGGATATTTTTGTCGATCATTTTAAAGTGTACAATACTTACAGCAGTAGTACCTTATTTAGATTTATGACGTAGGTGGGTTCACCTACGTCATACCTAGCGTCAGCAATGGAAGCGGGAAAACATGTGATCACATTGACATCTGACATCTCCAAAATTGTTTGTGATTCACTACTTATGCATGTATTATACATAATATAAGCATTCCTTGAATCAATCTATCTATATAAAAAAAGGCATCAAAATCCGATGCATCGTTTTAAGATCTAAGCAAACATAGGGATTGACAGACAGCGGGTAGCGACTTTGTTTTCTATTATATAGTTATAAATGGATGTTTTTAAATCAAGCTCGAACGACTGAGCAAATTCTATGTTTATTGTTAGAAAGAGAAGTAGATTTTTCCTGATTTTGGAATATGATCTGATCTGATTGGAAATTGTTCCAGGAAGGAGGCCCATCAGCTACGCAATTGCAGCATGTTGACCTTAATATCATAAACCACTTGTTGTGTACACTTCGGTATGCCTATCTCAAGACCCAGTCTGGTTTCGAGAACTGGCCCGATGTGACTCCTGAAATGCTATGCGTTGGCGTTCTTGATGTTGAAGGCAAGGATAGTTGCCAAGGAGACTCCGGTGGTCCAGTTATCCACAACAAGGACATTGTTGTAGGCATCACTTCCTGGGGAGTCCATTGTGGTGATTCATTTTACCCTGGAGTTAACGCTCGTGTGTCATCGTACACTAACTGGATAATACAGTCCCATAATTAGGCTTTATTAATTATTATTTAAATAAATAAGAATGCATGAATGACAAAAATAAATAATCTTGGAATTTTAATAAGTTTTTTAAACATGTCTATTAAAGTTATATGTTCCTAGTAGGAACTTCCTACCTAGTTTAAAACTAAATAATTTAATATTACATAAAAATGGCAATGCATGAACGGAACATTGTAAAAGTAAGAAGAAAATATGAAATCTATAGTTATTGATAACTTGATGTAAACTTTATTTAATAAAAAATAAAATAAAACGGCCATTTTTTTTTCATTTAAGAATTAAGAGCTTTTAAGACTTACTATACGAGTACTACTCGTATACTGACATTTTAAAAACGAGTCGGTCTGTAATATCGATTATCAGTTGAAAATGTATATTTTCTGTTATCTGTATAATGTACCCATAGATTATAAATTATAATAACCATTAGTAAGTTGTTGGTTTTTTTGACAACTGCTGTCAATTGTTCGTGAATCGTGATTGGTTTGGTGATGATAACATCTAAATTTTTACACTAGATATTATAATATTGTATTAATTTCTAAGTTTAACTAGAAAAAAAGTTTAATTAAGATTGCCAAAATGATCGAAGAGGAAAATAAAACAATTTGGTGTGGTAATTTAGCTGAGCAAGTTACCGAGGAGATTCTTTACGAACTCTTCTTACAGGTTTGAATTTCATATACGATGTTGTCTATTTCGAAATCTTTAAATTTTCTAATGTTACATTTAATATCTTACAGGCAGGTCCTCTAGAAAAAGTAAAAATGCCTCGAGATAGAGACGGACGGCACAGATCTTTTGCTTTCATTACGTATTGTCATGAAGTATCAGTGCCTTATGCTATAAGCTTATTTAGGGGAACGGCTCTTTTTCATAGAACATTGACATTACAAGTTAGAGGTAGAATGGCACTCCTTCCACCTCCAATACGATGTTACGGTCCTGACACATCTATGGACCTCGGACAAGGAAATGTTGTTAAACAATTTTCCGATATGACTGACAGACTTAAGGAAGAAAATCCGAATCCAGTTCATCAGCCCACACAGAGACAAAACACAAATGAAAAGCTTGTCATGGCAAGCTTACAGGGTAATTGGTCTCACAGACACCACCCATATAGGTCAAAAGACAAGATGCATAATCGTGATGATTATAGACATCGAGATGATTATAAAGGTCAGAACAACTCTAACAACTGGAGACCTCGACGAGATACGAGATCCAGAA